>NC_053025.1:465876997-466176997 GCF_003073215.2 Triticum urartu | reverse complement strand
AGTTCTCGATGATCTTCGAAGATAGTTTCATGAGCTAACTTAAGAGTGTTTAGTTCTTTAGTTAGAGCCTCAATCTTCTCCTTATCATTGTCATTCATTTTATCTTGATTAGCATGTTTAATTGACATTTCATCATAGTATTCATCACTAGAGTTGTCAACAAGCAAATCATCACCTAACAAGTCATCTTCATCACTATTGAAATCAACATACTCGGGGTGTGTTACCTTAGGACCTTTGGCCATGAAGCATCTTCCAATTCCTTCATTTGGTGAGTCAAATATGTCGTAGGAGTTGGTTGACACAAGTGCTAGACCGGCAACACCTTCATCTTGAGTATCTTCGGAGTCGGAGTGATAACTTCTCTCGGAGTGGCTGTCGGAGTCGGAGCCGGATACCCATTCACCAACATGAGCTTGATGTCTTCGTCTTGTGTAGCTCCTTGATGATTTTTCCTTCCTTTCCGAATCCTTGCTTCTCCGTGAGTATCTTCGTTCATAACGATCATCTCTACTCCTCCTCTCTCTTGGTGGTGATTCTTTGCTTCTTATTTTTGGAGAATCTTCTCTTCTCTTGTAGGGAGCCGTACACTCATTGGAGTAGTGTCCGGGTCTTCCACAACTGTACCAGTTTCGCTCTCGACTAGAAGATCTTTTGTCATTGTAGGACCTTGACTTGAAGCTTCTATCTTTTCTTCTACTCTTGTAGAACTTGTTGAAGTTCTTCACCATTAAGCTCAATTCTTCATTGAAGTCTTGTTTCTCACTTGATGATGTAGGGGCTTCACATGAGGCTTTATAGGCACCACTTGATTTGTTGTGAAGTTCCTCTTTATCCTTAAGTGACATCTCATGAGCAACAATTCTTCCAATCACCTCCGTTGGCTTGAGATCTTTGTAATTGGGCATCATTTGGATCAATGTGCACACGGTATCATATTTTCCATCCAAGGCTCTTAGAATCTTCTTGATGATGAATCTATCGGTCATCTCTTCACTTCCTAAGCCGGCAATCTCATTTGTGATGAGAGCAAGCCTAGAGTACATTTCAGCGACACCTTCACCATACTTCATCTTGAACTTGTCAAGTTGGCTTTGAAGCACATCCAACTTGGATTCCTTGACGGAGTCGGTACCTTCGTGCATATCAATCAAAGTGTCCCAAATTTCCTTCGCATTCTCAAGGCGGCTGATTTTGTTGAATTCTTCGGGGCACAATCCGTTGAAGAGAATATCACAAGCTTGAGCATTGTATTGCAACATCTTCAACTCATCCGCGGTAGCTTCACGGTTTGGTTCTCTCCCATCAAAGAAGTCACCTTGCAAACCAACACACACAATAGCCCAAACGGCGGGGTTATGTCCAAGAATATGCATTTTCATTTTATGCTTCCAACTAGCAAAATTAGTACCATCAAATTAGGGACCTCTACGGTGATAATTTCCCTCGCTAGACGCCATACTCTCCTAGGTTGTGAAACCAAGACTATGACCACCAAAAGCTATGGAGATCAAAGCAAATGGAGACCAAAGCTCTGATACCACTTGTAGGATCGAAGTATGTCTAGAGGGGGGGTGATTAGACTACTTGACCAAATAAAAACTTAACCTTTTCCCAATTTTAGTTCTTGGCAGATTTTAGCTATTTTAGGACAAGTCAAGCAATCATCACACGATTCAAGCAATCATGCAAAGAGTATATTGGCAGCGGAAAGTAAAGCATGCAACTTGCCAGAATGTAAAGGGAAGGGTTTGGAGAATTCAAACGCGATTGGAGACACGGATGTTTTTCCCGTGGTTCGGATAGGTGGTGCTATCCTACATCCACGTTGATGGAGACTTCAACCCACAAAGGGTAACGGTTGCGAGATTCCACACAGGGCTCCACCCACAAAGGGTAATGGTTGCGCGAGTCCACATAGGGCTCCACCCACGAAGGGTCCACGAAGAAGCAACCACCCACAAAGGGTCCACGAAGAAGCAACCTTGTCTATCCCACCATGGCCATCGCCCACACAGGACTTGCCTCACTAGCGGTAGATCTTCACGAAGTAGGCGATCTCCTTGCCCTTACAAACTCCTTGGTTCAACTCCACAATCTTGTCGGAGGCTCCCAAGTGACACCTAGCCAATCTAGGAGACACCACTCTCCAAGAAGTAACAAATGGTGTGTAGGTAATGAACTCCTTGCTCTTGTGCTTCAAGTGATAGTCTCCCCAACACTCAACTCTGTCTCATAGGATTTGGATTTGGTGGAAAGAAGATTTGAGTGGAAAGCAACTTGGAGAGGCTAGAGATCAAGATTCATATGGTAGGAATGGAATTTCTTGGTCTCAACACATGAGTAGGTGGTTCTCTCTCAGAACATATTGAGTTGGAATGGTGTATGTGTTCTGATGGCTCTCTCATCGAATGAGGAGGAGGTGGAGGGGTATTTATAGCCTCCACACAAAATCCAACCGTTACACAGTTTTCCAAACTCGGTGGGACCGAATCAACAAACTCGGTCTGACCGAAAATGTAAACCTAGTGACCGTTAGAGATTTTTGGTGGGACTGACATGCAACTCGGTAGGACCGATATGGTTAGGGTTTGGGCATAACGTAATCTCGGTGAGACCGATTACACAAAATCGGTGAGACCGAATTTGGTAATTAGCTAACCAGAGAGTTGGTCAGGCAAACTCGGTGGGACTGATTTGCTCTTTCGGTGAGACCGAAAAGTTACAAAGGGGATACACTGAATTTACATTGCAATCTCGGTGGGACCGATTCGCTCTTTCGGTGAGACCGAAAAGTTACGAAAGGGAAACAGAGAGTTTGCAATCCCATCTCGGTGAGACCGAGATCCCTATCGGTAGAACCGAATTGCTAGGGTTTGGCAGTGGCTAATGACAAGTGAAACTCGGTGGCGCCGGATAGGAAGAATCGGTAGGACCGAGTTTGGCTTAGGGTTTAGGTCATATGTGGATATGGGAAAGTAGTTGAGGGTTTTTGGAGCATATCACTAAGCACATGAAGCAAGAGGCTCATTAAGCAACACCTCATCCCTCCTTGATAGTATTGGCTTTTCCTAAAGACTCAATGTGATCTTGGATCACTAAAATATAAAATGAAGAGTCTTGAGCTTTTGAGCTTGAGCCAATCCTTTTTCCTTAGCATCTTGAGGGTTCCACTTTCACATCCATGCCATGCCAATCATTGAGCTTTCCTGAAATAATCATCTTGGAATAGCATTAGCTCAATGAGCTATATGTTGTTATGAATTACCAAAACCACCTAGGGATAGTTGCACTTTCAAATTATATATATAATTTTTGGCATCATGAAGGAGAAAGTATCGGTCTAGCTTGGGGGAGGCTTAAGTAAATGTTATATTCATGCCCCAATCACGAGCTCTCAAGAGAAATTATTATTCACAACTTCTATGCACGACTTTCTTGTGATGATCAATCCATGCTCGATACTTCTTGTACCGGTTCATTTATGAAGAAGACTATTGAATTCTGGTGGTATCTTTTAGAAATAATTAAACGCAACTCTGAAGATTGGGAACTCGAGAAGGTAAAGAGTCAGGTATTAAGCTTAATTATGATTGTGTTAAATCTTTTATGATACTGATGCTTTTCAAAAGTTTAGCACTAAATATGGACTTGACTTTGAGATAGTAGCCTCCTTTTGTGAATCATTTGCTACTCATGTTGATCTCCTAAGGAGAAGTGGTTTACATATCACCTACCTATTGCAGAAGAAATTAAAGAACCAGTACTAGCTAAAGAGGAAACTATTATTTACAATGTTGATCCAGTTCTTCCTACTGCTTATACTAAAAACCCACCTTTCCCTGTTAGGATCAAGGAACATGCTAAAGTTTCAACTATGGTCAACAAAAGTTATATTAGAACACCTAAGCCTGATGAACAAATCAAAGTAGAACCTAGTGTTGCTATGGTTAAGGATCTCCTGGAAGAAAATATAGATGGGCATGTTATTTACTTATGTGAAGAAGCTGCTAGAATTGCCAAACCCAATAAAACAGATAAACATGGACCTGTTGTTGGCATGCCTGTTGTCTCAGTTAAAATAGGAGATCACTGTTATCATGGTTTATGCGACATAGGTGCTAGCGTGAGTGATATTCCCTTTACTTTATAGTAAGAAATTATGAATGACATAGCACCCACAGAGATAGAAGACATAGATGTTACTATTAAACTTGCTAATAGAGATACTATATCACCAATTGGGATTGTTAGAGATGTTGAAGTCTTCTGTGGGAAAATAAAATTGTTGGAGAATGCAGTATTTCAAAAAATTTCCTACAATCACGCAAGATCTATCTAGGAGACGCATAGCAACAACGTGGAGAGTGTGTCCACGTACCTTCGTAGACCGAAAGCAGAAGCGTTTAGTAACGCGGTTGATGTAGTCGAACGTCTTCACAATCCAACCGATCCTAGCACCGAACGTACGGCACCTCCGTGTTCAGCACACATTCATCACGATGACATCCCTCGAGCTGTTGTTCCAGTTGAGGACAAGGGAGAGTTCTGTCAGCACGATGGCGTGGCGACGGTGATGATGAAGTTACCGCCGCAGGGCTTTGCCTAAGCACTACGATGATATGACCGAGGTGGTAAACTGTGGAGGGGGCACCGCACACGACTAAGAGATTGCATGTTGTCCCTTTGGGGTGCCCCCCGCCTCCATATATAAAGGGGGGAGGAGAGGAGGCCGACCCCCTAGGGGCGCGCCAAGTGTGGGGAGTCCTACTAGGACTCCCTAGTGCTAGTAGGATTCCCCTATCCTTTTTTCCTTTTCCGGAGTAGCAAAGGGGGAAAGAGAGAAGATGTAGGAGAGGGAAAGGGGGTGGGGGGCGCTGCCCCCACCCCTTGTCCAATTCGTATTGGCAAGGGGGGCACCTCCTTGGCTAGCCCTCTCTCCTCCACTAAGGCCCATGATGGGCCATTAACTTCTGGGGGGGGGGGGGGTTCCGGTAACCCCCGGTACTCCGAAACTTCCCGAAACCATTCCGGTGTCTGAATGCAACCTTCCAATATATGAATCTTTACCTCTCAACCATTTCGAGACTCCTCATCATGTCCATGATCTCATCCGAGACTCCGAACAAACTTCGGTCATCAAATCACATAACTCATAATACAAATCGTCATCGAACGTTAAGAGTGCGGACCCTACGGGTTCGAGAACTATGTAGACATGACCGAGACACATCTCCCGTCAATAACCAATAGCAGAACCTGGATGCTCATATTGGTTCCTACATATTCTACGAAGATCTTTATCGGTCAAACCGCATAACAACATACGTCATTCCCTTTGTCATCGGTATGTTACTTGCCCAAGACTCGATCGTCGGTATCATCATACCTAGTTCAATCTCGTTACTGGAAAGTCTCTTTACTCGTTCCATAATGCATCATCTCGTAAATAACTCATTAGTCACATTTCTTGCAAGGCTCATAGTGATGTGCATTACCGAGAGGGCGCAGAGATACCTCTCCGATACACGGACTGACAAATCCTAATCTTGATCTATGCCAACTCAACAAACACCATCGGAGACACCTGTAGAGAATCTTTATAATCACCCAGTTACGTTGTGACATTTGACAGAACACAAGGTGTTCCTCCCGTATTCGGGAGTTGCATAATCTCATAGTCAGAGGAACATGTATAAGTCATGAAGAAAGCAATAGCAATAAAACTAAATGATCATTATGCTAAGTTAATGTATGGGTCTTGTCCATCACATCATTCTCTAATGATGTGACCCCATTCATCAAATGACAACACATGTCTATGGTCAGGAAACTTAACCATCTTTGATTAACGAGCTAGTCAAGTAGAGGCATATTAGGGACACTCTGTTTGTCTATGTATTCACACATGTACTAAGTTTCCAGTTGATACAATTCTAGCATGAATAATAAAAATTTATCATGATATAAGGAAATATAAAATAAAAACTTTATTATTGCCTCTAGCGCATATTTCCTTCAGTCTCCCACTTGCACTAGAGTCAATAATCTAGTTCACATCGCCATGTGATTTAACACTAATAGTTCACATCTTTATGTGATTAACACCCATAGTTCACATCACCATGTGATCAACACCCAAAGGGTTTACTAGAGTCAATAATCTAGTTCACATCGCTACGTGATTAACACCCAAAGAGTACTAAGGTGTGATTATGTTTTTCTTGTGACAGAAGTTTATTCAACGGGTCTGGCACATTTAGATCCGTATGTATTTTGCAAATTTCTATGTCTACAATGCACTTCATAGAGCTACTCTAGCTAATTGCTCCCACTTTCAATATGTATCCAGATTGAGACTTAGAGTCATCTAGATTGGTGTCAAAGCTTGCATTGACGTAACTCTTTACGACGAACTCTTGATCACCTCCATAACCGAGAAATATCTCCTTAGTCTTCTAAGGATAATTTTGACCGTTGTCCAGCGATCTATTCCTGGATCACTATTGTACCCCTTTGCCAAACTCATGGCAAGGTACACAATAGGTCTGGTATTCAACATGGCATACTTTATAGAACCTATGACTGAGGTATAGGGAATGACTTTCATTCTCTTTCTATATTCTGCCGTGGTTGGGTTTTGAGTCTTACTCAACTTCACATCTTGCAACACATGCAAGAACTCCTTCTTTGACTGTTCCATTTTGAACTACTTCAAAATCTTGTCAAGGTATGTTCTCATCGAAAAATATTATCAAGCGTCTTGATCTATCTCTAAAGATCTTGATGCTCAATATGTAAGCAGCTTCACCGAGGTCTTTCTTTGAAAAACTCCTTTCAAACACTCCTTTATGCTTTCTAGAAAATTCTACATCATTTCTGATCAACAATATGTCATTCACATATACTTATTAGAAAGGTTGTAGTACTCCCACTCACTTTCTTGTAAATACAGACTTCACTACAAGTCTGTATAAAACTATATGGTTTGATCAACTCATCAAAGTGTATATTCCAACTCCGAGATGCTTGCACCAGTCCATAGATGGATTACTGGAGCTTGCACATTTTGTTAGCACCTTTAGGATTGACAAAACCTTCTGGTTGTATCATATACAACTCTTCTTTAATAAATCCATTAAGGAATGCAGTTTTGACATCCATTTGTCAGATTTCATAAAATGTGGCAATTGCTAACATGATTCGAACAAACTTTAAGCTTCGATACGAGTGAGAAAATCTCATCGTAGTCAACACCTTGAACTTGCCAAAAACCCTTTTTCGACAAGTCGAGCTTTGTAGATAGTAACACTACTATCATCATCTGTCTTCCTCTTCAAGATCCATTTATTCTGAATGGCTTGCCGATCAACGGGCAAGTCCACCAAAGTCCACACTTTGTTCTCATACATGGATTCTATCTCAGATTTCATGGCCTCAAGCCATCTGTCGGAATCTGGGCTCATCATGGCTTCCTCATAGTTTGTAGGTTCATCATGGTCTAGTAACATGACTTCCAGAAAAGGATTACTATACCACTCTGGTGCGGACCGTACTCTGCTTGACCTACGAGGTTCGGTAGTAACTTGATCTAAAGTTTCACGATCATCATCATTAACTTCCTCACTAATTGGTGTAGGCATCACTGGAACTGATTTCTGTGATGAACCATTTTCCAATTCGAGAGACGGTACAACTACCTCATCAAGTTCTACTTTCCTCCCACTCACTTATTTCAAGAGAAACTCCTTCTCTAGATAGGATCCATTCTTAGCAACAAAGATCTTGCCTTCGGATCTATGATAGAAGGTATACCCAACAATTTCTTTTGGGTATCCTATGAAGACACACTTCTCCGATTTGGGTTCGAGCTTATCAGGCTGAAACTTTTTCACATAAGCATCTCAACCCCAAACTTTAAGAAACGACAACTTAGGTTTCTTGCCAAACCACAGTTCATATGGTGTCGTCTCAACGGATTTAGATGGTGCCCTATTTAACGTGAATGCAGTTGTCTCTAATGCAAAACACCAAAACGATAGTGGCAAATCAGTAAGAGACATCATAGATCGCACCATATCCAATATAGTACGGTTACGACATTCGGACACACCATTACGCTGTGGTGTTCTAGGTGGCGTGAGTTGTGAAGGCCAAACTCGTAACTCAAATATTCGCCTCCGCGATCAGATCGTAGAAACTTCATTTTCTTGTTACGATGATTCTCAACTTCACTCTGAAATTCTTTGAACTTTTAAAATGTTTCAGACTTGTGCTTCATCAACTAGATATATCCATATATGCTCAAATCATCTGTGAAGGTCAGAAAATAATGATACCCGCTGCGAGCCTCAACACTCATTGGACCGCATACATCGGTATGTATTATTTCCAATAAGTCAGTGGCTCGCTCCATTGTTTCAGAGAACGGAGTCTTAGTCATCTTGCCCATGAGGCATGGTTCGCAAGCATCAAATGATTCATAATCAAGTGATTCGAAAAGTCCATCTGCATGGAGTTTCTTCATGCGCTTTACACCAATATGATAAAAACGATAGTGCCACAAATATGTTGCACTATCATTATCAACTTTGCATCTTTTGGCATCAATATTATGAATATATGTATCACTACAATCGAGATTCAATAAACCATTTCCATTGGGTGTATGACCATAGAAGGTTTTATTCATGTAAACATAACAATAATTATTCTCTGACTTAAATGAATAACCGTATCGCAATAAACATGATCCAATCATATTCATGCTCAACGCAAACACCAAATAACATTTATTTAGGTCCAACACTAATCCCGAAGATAGAGGGAGTGTGCGATGGTGATCTTATCAACCTTGGAATCACTTCCAACACACGTCGTCACCTTACCCTTAAGTAGTCTCTGTTCATTTTGCAACTACTGTTTCGAGTTACTAATCTTAGCAACTGAACTGGTATCAAATACCCTGGGTTTACTATGAACACTAGTAAAGTACACGTCAATAACATGTATATCAAATATACCTTTCACTTTGCCATCCTTCTTATCCGCCAAGTATTTGGGGTAGTTCTGCTTCCAGTGACCATTCCCTTTGCAGTAGAAGCACTCAATTTCAGGCTTAGGTCTAGCTTTGGGTTTCTTCACGGGAGTGGAAATTCTTTCTTGAAGTTCCCTTTCTTTCCCTTGCCCTTTTACTTGAAACTAGTGGTCTTGTCAACCATCAACACTTGATGCTTTTCTTGATTTCTACCTTCGCCGATTTCAACATCACGAAAAGCTCGGGAATCGTTTTCGTCATCCCTTGCATATTATAGTTCATCACGAAGTTCCAATAACTTGGTGATAGTGACTAGAGAACTCTGAGAATAATTAACTATCTTATCTGGAAGATTAACTCCCACTTGATTCAAGCGATTGTAGTACTCAGACATTCTGAGCACATGCTCACTGGCTGAGCTATTCTCCTCCATCTTGTAGGCAAAATACTTGTCAGAGGTCTCATACCTCTCGACTCGGTCATGAGTCTGAAATACCAATTTTAGCTCTTGGAACATCTTATATGATCCTTGGCGTTCGAAACATTTTTGAAGTCCCAGTTCTAAGCCTTAAAGCATGGCGCACTAAACTATCAAGTAATCATCATACCGAGCTTGCCAAACGTTCATAGTGTCTGCATCTGTTCCTGCAATAGGTCCGTCACCTAGCGGTGCATCAAGGACATAATTCTTCTGTGCAGCAATGAGGATAATCCTCAGATCATGGATCCAGTCCGCATCATTGCTACTATCATCTTTTAACTTATTTTTCTCTAGGAACATATCAAAAATAAAAGGAGAGCTATAACATGAGCTATTGATCTACAACATAATTTGCAAATACTATCAGGACTAAGTTCACGATAAATTAAAGTTCAATTAATCATATTACTTAAGGACTCCCACTTAGATAGACATCCCTCTAGTCATCTAAATGATCGCGTAATCCATATCAACTAAACCATGTCCGATCATCACGTGAGATGGAGTAGTTTTCAATGGTGAACATCTCTATGTTGATAATATCTACTATATGATTCATGTTCGACCTTTCGGTCTCAGTGTTCCGAGGCCATATCTTCATATGCTAGGCTCGTCAAGTTTAACCTAAGTATTCCACGTATGCAAAACTGGCTTGCACCCGCTATATGTGAACGCAGAGCTTATCACACCCGATCATCACGTGGTGTCTCGGCACGAGAACTGTAGCAACGGTGCATACTCAGGGAGAACACTTATACCTTGAAATTTAGTGAGGGATCATCTTATAATGCTACCACCGTACTAAGCAAAATAAGATGCATAAAGGATAAACATCACATGCAATTAAAATATGTGACATGATATGGCAATCATCATCGTGTGCCTTTGATCTCCATCTCCAAAGCACCGTCATGATCTCCATCATCACCAGCATGACACCATGATCTCCATCATCTTGATCTCTATCAATGTGTCGTCACATGGTCGTCTCGCCAACTTTTGCTTTTGCAACTATTGCTATTGCATAGCGATAAAGTAAAGCAATTATATGGCGCTTGCATCTTATGCAATAAAGAGACAACCATAAGGCTCCTGCCAGTTGCCGATAACTTTTACAAAACATGATCATCTCATACAACAATTTATATCTTATCACTCCTTGACCATATCACATCACAACATGCCCTGCAAAAACAAGTTAGACGTCCTCTACTTTGTTGTTGTAAGTTTTACGTGGATGCTACGGGCTTCTAGCAAGAACCGTTCTTACCTACGCATCAAACCACAACGATTTTTTGTCAAGTGTGCTGTTTTAACCTTCAACAAGGACCGGCCATAGTCAAACTCGATTCAACTAAAGTTCGAGAAATAGACACCCGCCAGCCACCTGTGTGCGAAGCATGTCGGTAGAACCAGTCTCATGAACGCGGTCATGTAATGTCGGTCCGGGTCGCTTCATCCAACAATACCGCCGAATCAATGTAAGACGTGGGTGGTAAGCAGTATGACTATTATCGCCCACAACTCATTGTGTTCTACTCGTGCATATATCATCTACGCATAGACCTGGCTAGGATGCCACTGTTGGAGAACGCGGTATTTAAAAAATTTCCTACAATCACACAAGATCTATCTAGGAGATGCATAGAAATGAGACGGGGAGAGTGTGTCCACGTACCCTCGTAGACCGAAAGTGGAAGCGTTTAGTAACGCGGTTGATGTAGTCGAACATCTTCACGATCCAACCAATCCTAGCACCGAACGCACGGCACCTCCGTGTTCAGCACACGTTCAACACAATGACGTCCCCCGAGCTCTTGATCCAGTTGAGGACGAGGGAGAGTTCCATCAGCACGACGACATGGCGACGGTGATGATGAAGTTACCGGTGCAGGGCTTCGCCTAAGCACTACGATGATATGACCAAGGTGGTAAACTATGGAGGGGAGCACCGCACACGGCTAAGAGATTGTCTGTTTGTCCCTTTGGGGTGCCCCCGCCTCCGTATATAAAGGGGGAGGAGAGGAGGCCGGCCCCTTAGGGGCATGCCAAGTGTGGGGAGTCCTACTAGGACTCCCTAGTCCTAGTAGGATTCCCCTCTCTTTTTTCCTTTCCTGGAGTAGCAAAGGGGTAAAGAGAGAAGGAGTAGGAGAGGGAAGGGGGGGGCGCCCCCACCCCTTGTCCAATTCGGATTGGCAAAGGGGGGGGCACCTCGTTGGCCGGCCCTCTCTCCTCCACTAAGGCCCATGATGGCCCATTAACTTCCCGAGGGGGTCCGGTTGAAGGAAATATGCCCTAGAGGCAATAATAAAGTTATTATTTTATTTCCTTATATCATGATAAATGTTTATTATTCATGCTAGAATTGTATTATCCGGAAACATAATACTTGTGTGAATACATAGACAAACTAAAACGTCACTAGTGTGCCTCTACTTGACTAGCTCGTTAATCAAAGATGGTTATGTTTCCTAAACCATAGACATGTGTTGTCATTTGATTAACGGGATCACATCATTAGGAGAATGATGTGATTGACATGACCCATTCCATTAGCTTAGCACCCGATCGTTTAGTATGTTGCTATTGCTTTCTTCATGACTTATACATGTTCCTATGACTATGAGATTATGCAACTCCTGTTTGCTGGAGGAACACTTTGTGTGCTACCAAACGTCACAACGTAACTGGGTGATTATAAAGGAGCTGTACAGGTGTCTCCAAAGGTACATGTTGGGTTGGCGTATTTCGAGATTAGGATTTGTCACTCCGATTGTCGGAGAGGTATCTCTGGGCCCTCTCGGTAATGCACATCACATGAGCCTTGCAAGCATTGCAACTAATGAGTTAGTTGCGAGATGATGTATTACGAAATGAGTAAAGAGACTTGCCGGTAACGATATTGAACTAGGTATTGAGATACCGACAATCGAATCTCGGGCAAGTAACATACCGATGACAAAGGGAACAAAGTATCTTGTTATGCGGTCTGACCGATAAAAGATCTTCGTAGAATATGTGGGAGCCAATATGAGCATCCAGGTTCCGCTATTGGTTATTGACCGAAGATATGTCTCGGTCATGTCTACATTGTTCTCGAACCCGTAGGGTCCGCACGCTTAACGTATGATGACAGTTTCATTATGAGTTTATATATTTTGATGTACTGAAGTTTGTTCGGAGTCCCGGATGTGATCACGGACATGACGAGGAGTCTCGAAATGGTCGAGACATGAAGATTGATATATTGGAAGCCTATGTTTGGACAAGGGAAGTGTTCCGGGTGAAATCGGCATTTTACCGGAGTACCAGGAGGTTACCGGAACCCCCCGGTAACCTAATGGGCCTTAATGGGCCTAGTGGAGGAAGAGGAGAGGAGGCCTAGGGGCTGCCGTGCGCCCCTCCCCCCAAGTCCGAATTGGACAAGGAGGGGGGCGGCGCTCCCCCTTTCCTTTCTTCCCTCTCCTCCTTCCCCCCAAGTCCTAATCCAACTAGGGAAAGGGTGGGAGTCCTACTCCCGGTAGGAGTAGGACTCCTCCTGCGCGCCTCCTCCTAGGGCCGGCCGCACCCCCCCTTGGCTCCTTTATATACGGGGGCAGGGGGCACCCCTAAACACACAAGTTGATCTCGAAGATCGTTCTCTTAGCCGTGTGCGGTGCCCCCTTCCACCATAGTCCTCGATAATATTGTAGTGGTGCTTAGGCGAAGCCCTGCGACAGTAGAACATCAAGATCATCACCATGCCGTCGTGCTGACGGAACTCTTCCCCGACACTTTGCTGGATCGGAGTCCGGGGATCGTCATCGAGCTGAACGTGTGCTAGAACTCGGAGGTGCCGTAGTTTCGGTGCTTGATCGGTCGGGCCGTGAAGACGTACGACTACATCAACCGCGTTGTCATAACGCTTCCGCTGTCGGTCTACAAGGGTACGTAGATCACACTCTACCCTCTCGTTGCTATGCATCACCATGATCTTGCGTGTGCGTAGGAATTTTTTTTGAAATTACTACGTTCCCGACACCGATAACCCCCGGTACTCCGAAACTTATATGAAACTTCCCGAAACCATTCCGGTTCCGAATGCAACCTTCCAATATATGAATCTTTACCTCTCGACATTTCGAGACTCCTCGTCATGTCTGTGATATCATCCGGGACTCCGAACAAACCCCAGTCATCAAATCACATAACTCATAATACAAATCATCATCGAACGTTAAGCGTGCGGACCCTACGGGTTCGTTCGAGAACTATGTAGACATGACCGAGACACATCTCCGGTCAATAACCAATAGCGAAACCTGGATGCTCATATTGGTTCCTACATATTCTATGAAGATCTTTATTGGTCAAACTGCATAACAACATACGTCATTCCCTTTGTCATCGGTATGTTACTTGCCCGAGACTCGATCATCGGTATCATCATACCTAGTTCAATATCGTTACCGGAAAATCTCTTTACTTGTTCCATAATGCATTATCCTGTAATTAACTCATTAGTCACATTGATTGCAAGGCTCATAGTGATGTGCATTACCGAGAGGGCCTAGAGATACCTCTCCGATACATGGAGTGACAAATCCTAATCTCGATCTATGCCAACTCAACAAACACCATCGGAGACACCTATAGAGCATCTTTATAATCACCAAGTTACATTATGACATTTGATAGCACACAAGGTGTTCCTCCGGTATTCGGGAGTTGCATAATCTCATAGTCAGAGGAACATGTATAAGTCATGAAGAAAGCAATAGCAATAAAACTAAATGATCATTATGCTAAGCTAATGGATGGGTCTTGTCCATCACACCATTCTCTAATGATGTGATCTCGTTCATCAAATGACAACACATGTCTATGGTCAGGAAACTTAACCATCTTTGATGAACGAGCTAGTCAAGTAGAGGCATACTAGGGACACTCTGTTTGTCTATGTATTCACACATGTACTAAGTTTCCGATTAATACAATTCTAGCATGAACAATAAACATTTATCATGATATAAGGAAATATAAAATAACAACTTTATTATTGCCTCTAGGGCATATTTTCTTCAAAAATACCCTACCGATTTTCTTGTTCTTGGTTCCCCACAAGATGATTTTTGTCCCATTATCTTCGATAGACCTTTCTTGAACACCATTAATGCTAAAATAGATTCTGAGAAAAAAACTGTCGGTGTTAGCTTTGGTGATGAGTCTCATGAATTTAATTTTTCCAAGTTTAGTAGAAAACCTCATAAAAAAGAATTGTCTAGTAAGGATGAAATAATTGGTCTTGTTTCTATTGTTGTGCCTCCTACTGATCCACTAAAACAATATCTACTAGACCATGAAAATGATTTACATATGCATGAAAGAAATGAAATAGATAAGATTTTCTTTGAACAACGTCCTCTGCTTAAACACAATTTGCCTATTGAAACTCTAGGAGGTCCTCCTCCACCTAACGGTGATCTTGTGTTTGAATTAAAACAATTGCCAGACACTTTGAAATAAGCTTATCTTGATGAGAAGAAGATATATCCTGTTATTATTAGTGCTAACATTTTAGAACATGAAGTAGAAAGATTATCGAAAGTTCTAAGGAAGCACCGAGCTGCTATTGGATATACTCTTGATGATTTAAAGGGCATTAGTCCCACTCTATGTAAGCACAAGATTAATATGGAACCTGATGCTAAACCCGTTGTTGATCACCAATGCCGGTTAAATCCAAAGATGAAATAAGTGGTAAGAACGGAAATATTAAAACTTCTGGAAGCAGGTATAATCTATCCTATAGCTGATAGTATATGGGTAAGTCCTGTTCATTGTGTCCCTAAGAAAGGAGGTATTACTGTTGTTCCTAATGATAAGAATGAACTTATTCCACAAAGAATTGTTACATGCTATATAATGGTAATTGATTTTAGAAAATTAAACAAAGCAACTAGAAAAGATCATTACCCTCTGCCTTTTATTGATCAAATGCTAGAAAGATTATCTAAGCACACACATCTTTGCTTCCTTGATGGATACTCTGGTTTTTCACAAATACCTGTTTCTCACCTCGATCAAGAAAAGACCACTTTCACTTGTCCCTTTGGAACTTATGCTTATAGACGTATGCCTTTTGGTTTATGTAATGCACCTACTACCTTTCAAAGATGTATGACTGCTATATTCTCTAGCTTTTGTGAAAAGATTGTTGTGGTTTTCATGGATGACTCTTCTGTTTATGGGAAGTCTTTTGATGATTGTTTAAGCAATCTTGATCGAGTTTTGCAGAGATGCGAGCAAACAAATATTGTCTTGAATTGGGAGAAGTGCCACTTTATGGTTAATGAAAGTATTGTTTTGGGCCATAAAATTTCTAAAAGAGGTATTGAAGTGGACAAAGCTAAGGTTGATGCAATTGAGAAAATGCCATGTCCTAAAGATATAAAAGGTATTCGTAGTTTCTTAGGTCATGCTGGTTTCTATAGGAGATTTATCAAAGACTTTTCTAAAATTTCTAGGCCTCTTACAAATCTTTTGAAAAAGGATGTTCCTTTTGTTTTTGATGATGATTGTTCAGAAGCCTTCGAAACACTCAAGAAAGCCTTAATTTCGGCACCTATTGTTCAACCACCTGACTGGAACTTGCCTTTTGAAATTATGTGTGATGCTAGTGATTATGCTGTTGGTGTTGTTCTAGGATAAAGAGTTGATTAGAAACTAAATGTTATTAATTATGCTAGTAAAACTCTAGACAATGCACAAAGAGATTATGCTACTACTGAAAAAGAATTTCTAACAGTGGTGTTTGCCTGTGATAAATTTAGATCTTATATTGTTTATTCAAAAGTAATTGTTCACACCGACCATGCTGCTATTAAATATCTTATGGAAAAGAAAGATGCTAAACCTAGACTTATTTGATGGGTTCTCTTGCTACAAGAATTTGATTTGCATATCACTGATATAAAAGGAGCAGAGAACCTCATAGCTGATAACTTTTCTAGGCTTGAAAATGTGCTTGATGACCCACTACCTATTGATGATAGTTTTCCTGATGAGCAGTTAGCTGCAATAAATGTTTCTCATAATACTCCTTGGTATGTTGACTATGCTAATTATATCATTGCTAAATATTTACCACCTAGCTTTACATACCAACAAAAGAAAAAATTCTTCTATGATTTAAGACATTACTTTTGGGATGACCCACATCTTTATAAAGAAGGAGTAGATGGTATTATTAGACATTGCTTACCTGAGCATGAACAGTGACAAATCCTACGGAAATGTCACTCCAAAGCTTATGGAGGACATCATGTGGGAGACATAACTGCTCACATGGTATTGCAATCTGGGTTTTATTGGCCTACTCTCTTCAAGGATGCATGTAAGTTCGTCTTATCTTGTGATGAATGTCAAAGAATAGGTAATATCGGTAAGCGTCAAAAAATGCCTATGAATTATTCACTTGCTGTTGAACCATTTGATGTTTGGGGTTTTGATTACATGGGACCTTTTCCTTCCTCTAATGGGTATACACATGTTTTGGTTGCTGTTGATTATGTTACTAAGTGGGTAGAAGCTATTCCAACTAGTAGTGCTGATCACAACACCTCTGTTAAAATGCTCAAGGAAGTTATTTTCCCAAGGTTTGGAGTCCCTAGATATTTAATGACTGATGGTGGTTCACACTTTATTCATGGTGGTTTCCGTAAAATGCTTTGCAAAGTATGATGTTAACCATAGAATTGCATCACCCTATCATCCTCAGTCTAGTGGTCAAGTTGAACTTAGCAATAGAGAAATAAAATTAATGTTGCAAAAGACTGTCAATAGGTCCCGGAAGAATTGGTCTAAGAAATTAGATGATGCACTTTGGGCTTATAGAACAACATATAAAAATCCTATGGGTATGTCTCCTTATAAAATGGTTTATGGAAAAGCTTGTCATTTGCCTCTTGAGTTAGAACATAAAGCATATTGAGCAATTAAAGAACTCAACTATGATTTCAAACTTACCGGTGAAAAGAGGTTATTTGATATTATCTCATTAGATGAATGGAGAATCCAAGCTTATGAAAATGCCAAGTTATTTAAAGAAAAGGTTAAGAGATGGCATTATAAAAGAATCCAAAAGTGTGAGTTCAAAGTTGGAGAATATGTTCTTTTGTAAAACTCTTGTCTTAGATTCTTTCCAGGAAAACTCCTCTCCAAATGGGAAGGACCCTATGTTATTGACGAGGTTTATCGGCCTGGAGCTATCAAAATAAATAATGACGAAGGTAATAACCCAAAGGTTGTTAATGGGCAACGAATAAAACATTATATCTCAGGTATGCCCATTAATGTTGAAACTAATATTATCCAAACTATGACACCGAAAGAACACATAAAAGAGACCTTCAGAAACACTCCAGAATCGTGAAAAAGAGGAGGTACGTGATACGGTAAGTAAACGGACTCCGAAAAATCCACAAAAATATTTTCTGTCTGTTTTGGAAAATAAAAAAATTTAGGAATATAAGAAACAACCAGGAAGGCGACCCTGGTGGGCACAAGACACCAGGGCGCGCCTGGCAGCCAGGCGCGCCCAGGTGGGTTGTGCCCACCTGGGATACCTTCCGGACTCCGTTTTTCTTCCGTTTGCTTGTTTCCCAAGATAAAAAAATCTTTATATACCCCATGAACCTATTGACCACCGTATCACGGAGAAATACTCTGTTTCTTTTCCTTGCTGCTTCCTGTCAGATCCCATCTACCATGGCCGCTTCAAGCTCCTCCAAGGAGAAGTTCTTCAAGAACGTCATCAACCCATATTTGCGGGAGGAAGTTCTTCATATCCGTGAGTGCAAGGACCCAAGGGAACGGGAACCGTGGAGGCTAGGCTTGAAGCTATATATGGAGCAGGAGGTCTTCCGGTGCAAGGGGATGGTGGAGCGTGGACTCAATGCCAATCACCTCATGACCATGGACCTTACCCATGATCTCAAGGTGGATGGAAAGTCCATGAAGGACATCGTCTTCACCCTCAATGAGCAAATCAACTTCCTCCAAAGCCAGATCTAGGATCTCCAAAACCAAGTCTTTGAATATGAGGCGAGGTTTAAAGGTATGAGTTTGGCTGCCAGTTGCAGGAACCGTGAGACTCATTCTTCCTCTTATGATGGTGGACCTCTGCCATGGAAACCCGAGGACAAGATCGCCTCTACTTCATCACCACCACCACCTTCTTCATCACCAAAAGAAAATTGAGTATCAGGTATGGGCACTCCCCTTGGCTTCCCCAAGCTTGGGGGAGGTGCCCCGGTATCGTATCACCTCCACTATCTTTTGCCTTTACTTATCTTAGTTCGATCCATAGTTATATATCTTTTGCTTTAGATTAATAAAAGTTTGGTTCGATCCTTTCTTTTTGAGAGTTTTCGTAGTGATCTATCCTTGTAAACGTGTGCAAGATATATAATAAAGTTTAGTTTGAGTTTTTTTCTTTCTTTACTTTCATGTTCCAATAAAAAGAAAGAAAATAAATGAAAAAGATCATATGCTAATCTTATGGTAGGTGATGACACCACATAAGGAAAAGTATAAGTAGGAAATTTTATTAGAGATTGACAAACATAGCATTGGTCAATGATGCAATTCATGAAAGAATTAATAAGGGAAGAGAAGATTCACATGCAAATTCACGTGCAAATACATGTGGACTTGCCTAATGGCTCCGATACGTGACCCTTCCTGAAAAGATGATGAATTGTAGTTGGAAAGTTGACTGAGAACATAGTTTGTTGGTTTCCAATAGAGTTTATGCTTTATACTTCAATAGTGTGATGATTTGTAACTTATTCATGAGAAGTCTATGATAAAAGTTCTATGATAAAGGTTTTATGTTAAAGTTTGTTGCTGCTACGATAATTCACATGATGCTTCTATGTCTGCAATTTGTTTTTATCGACACATCTCTCTCTAAGCATGTGGACATGTTTTTCGATTTCGGTTTTCGCTTGAGGACAAGCGAGGTCTAAGCTTGGTGGAGTTGATACGTCAATTTCACATCATGTTTACCTACTATTATTTATAATGTTTTTATGCATAATAATGCTTTTTGGAGTAATTCTAATGCCTTTCCTCCCATAATTTGCAAGATACACACAAAGAGGGAGAATTCCGGCAGTTGAAAATCTGGACCTGGAAAAGCTACGTCAGGCCACCTATTCTGCACAACTCCAAATGGGCTGAAACTTCACGAGGATTTTTTATGCAATAAATAAGAAATACTGGAGCAAATAACCACCGGAGGGGGCCACCTAGTGAGCATAAGACACCAGGGCGCGCCTGGCCCCCCAGGGGGCGCCCTGGTGGGTTGTGCTCAGCCCAGCCCACCCTGGTGCCCATCTTTTGGTATATAAGTCATTTTGACCTAGAAAAAATAAGGGGAGGACTTTTGGGACGGAGCGCCGCCGTCTCGAGGCGGAACTTGGGCACTTTTGCCCTCGGCGAAGCGATTCCGCTGGGGGAACTTCCCTCCGGGAGGGGGAAATCATCGTCATCATCATCACCAACAACTCTCCCATCTTGGGGATGGAAATCTCCATCAACATCTTCAACAACACCATCTCCTATCAAACCCTAGTTCATCTCTTCTGTTCAATCTTTGTACCCGAACTATAGATTGGTGCTTGTGGGTGACTAGTATTGTTGATTACTACATGGTTTATTTGGTGGAAGATTATATGTTCAGATCCATTATGCTATTTAATACCCCTCTGATCTTGAGCATGTTTATCACTTGTGAGTAGTTACTTTTGTTCGTGAGGTCACGGGAGAAATCATGTTGCAAGTAATCATGTGAACTTGATATGTGTTCGATATTTTTATAGTATGTATGTTGTGATTCCCTTAGTGGTGTCATGTGAACGTCGACTACATGACACTTCCCCATATTTGGGCCTAAGGGAATGCATTTTTGAGAAGTTATTAGATGATGGGTTGCGAGAGTGACAAAAGGTTAAACCCTAGTTTATGCGCTATTCCGTAAGGGACCGATTGGAACCAAAAGTTTAATGCTATGGTTAGAATTTATTCTTAATACTTTTCTCATAGTTGCGGATGCTTGCGAGGGGGTTAATCATAAGTAGGAGGTTTGTTCAAGTAAGAACAACACCTAAGCACAGGTCCACCCACATATCAAATTATCAAAGTAGCAAACACAAATCGAATCAACATGATGAAAGTGACTAGATGAAATTCCCGTGTACCCTCAAGAACGCTTTGCTTATTATAAGAGACCATTTTGGCATGTCCTTTGCCTCAAAAGGATTGGGCTACCGTGTTGCACTTTTGTTACTATTATCATTACTTGCTCGTTACAAATTATCTTGTTATCAAACTACTCTGTTACTTACAATTTTAGCACTTCCAGACATTACCTTGCTGAAAATCACTTGTCATTTCCTTCTGCTCCTCGTTGGGTTCGACACTCTTACTTATCGAAAAGGCTACTATTGATCCCATATACTTGTGGGTCATCACCCCCTACCCAGAGCGTGCCCAAGGGGCTTGTGGCCACCCCGAAGGTCAGTTAAATTGTGTTAAATTTTTAGCCCAATCGGAGTTACGGATCTTCGGAAATTTAAGAAACAGTGAAAGGCCAAAATCTGAGAGCGCAGAAACAGAAGGAAACAGAGAGAGAGAGAGAGAGAGAGAGAGAGAGAGAGAGAGAGAGATCCAATCTTGGAGGGTCTCCTGCCCCTCCGCCGCCATGGAGGCCAAGGACCAGAGGGGAAACCCTCCTCCCATCTAGGGGTAGGTCAAGGAAGAAGAAGAAGGAGTAGGCTCCCCCCTCTCTCACGGTGGCACCGGAACGCTACCGGGGCCATCATCGTGATGGCGATCTACACCAACAACTTCGCCGCCGTCATCACCAACTCCCCCCTCTATGCAGCGGTGTAACACCTCTTCTCCCCGCTGTAATCTCTACTTAAACATGGTGCTCAACGCTATATATTATTTTGCAATGATGTATGGCTATCCTATGATGTTTGAGTATATCCGTTTTGTCCTATGGGTTAATTGATGATCGTGATTGGTTTGAGTTGTATGTTTTTATTATTGGTGCTGTCCTATGGTGCTCTTCGTGTCATGCAAGCATGAGGGATCTCTGTTGTAGGGTTTGCAACATGTTCATGATTTGCTTATGGTCGGTGGCGTGAGTGATAGAAACACAGACCCGAGTAAATAGGTTGTTTGCGTATGGGAGTAAAGAGGACTTGATACCTTATAATGCAATGGTTGGGTTTTTACCTTAATGATCTTCAGTAGTTACAGATGTTTGCTAGAGTTTCAATCATAAGTGCATATGATCCAAGTAGAGAAATTATGTTAGTTTATGCCTCTCCTTCATATAAAATTGCAATAATGATTACCGGTCTAGTTATCGATTGCCTCGGGACAAATAACTTTCTTGTGTGACAAAAGCTCTGTACTAAAACTAACTTAGTTGTCTCTTTATCTAAACATCCCCTAATTTTTATTTACGTGCTCTTTATTATCTTACAAACCTATCCGATCGATAGAACTTGAGGGAATAATTGTTCTACCTTTAGCTCCTCGTTGGGTTCGACACTCTTACTTATCGAGAAAGGCTACAATTGATCCCTATACTTGTGTGTTATTAGTTGACCATTGACTTTTGAAAAAAGTTCATGGCTAAAAAAATCGTAAATATGAAAAGAGTTAACATTTTTTAAACAGACGCAAAATTGAAACAAGTTTATAAAAATGAAAAGAGTTCATGAATTTGGAAAGTTCATGAAATTCAAAAAAGTTCACAAATTTGAGAAAAAGTTTATGAAATTAGGAAAAAGTTCATGAAGTCTAGAAAAAACCTCAGAGCTCGAAGTTCACAAATTAAAGAAAGAATTCATCAATTTTAAAAAGAGTTTATCAAATTTGGGAAAAAGTCGAGAGCTAAAAGTTCAGTGGCTTGGAAGACAGTTCATGAATTAGGAAAAAATTAACGAGCTAAAAATTTCATGAATTTGAAAAATAGTTCGCGGACTAGAAAAAGTTCACGTATTAAATGTTTTCACAAAAATGAAAAATAAGAAATAAATAAAACAAAAAACAAACAGAAAAAAGAACAAAACTAAAAAATTAAGCAGGAAACCGAGAAAACCTAGGTGGAAGACATAGTAAAAAATTAAACCAAAGGAAAAACATAAAAAACCGAACCAAACCAACGAACAACACAACAATCGAACGACAAACGAAAAAAGCACTAGAATGGGCAAGAAATGACAGGAGTGTTTTTTTAAGGCAATCTCGCAAAGTTTTTATTAAGTCGTCACAATGTTTATAAGGACGAAAACCAGATAACTGGTTGGCCTAACCAAATATGGCGGTCATCCCCTAGAGAGAGCATGTGCTTTGCAATTTTGTGAACTTCGACATTCGAACTCCTAAACTCATGAAAGAAGAAACAAGAGCTAAAAATCTTTGAACAATCTATTATTTCGCACTATCGTTGCATAGCTTGCTGATCTTCCATTCTTGATAGCCTGGATGACGACTTTGCAATCAGAGGCCACACAGAGTTACTATCATCTTCGAAAATTCATCCGCCGAGAGATCCTCTTGCCTCGAGAACAACCATTTTTTTCCTGAAGGATCCTCATTAGTACACATATGCTCTACCATAGTCGGATTTGAGAGAGCCCATATACTGCATGTCAAAAGAGAATGTCTCCAACTATCCAGTGCTCCACAAAGTGCACACAAACCCGTCACTGACATGTTCCTATGCTGCAGCAGATCACATGTAAGGAGCGAATACTAGGCTAGCCACCAAGTCAACACATGCAGCTACGAAGGTACTTGAGTTTTCCATACCGACTTCCACCCTGATGATTCACCCTCAAGCTTAGACGATCCTTCGCTTTCCTCCAGCCACCCTTCTATTCCCTTCAGACGAGACGAGCAGAATTCTCCATTTGACGCATTCGCATGGGAGGCTTGGATCTGGGCCGACCTATTTAGCAAATTCTTCAACTTCTGTTTTATGAATTCTATATCTTTTTTCGGGTTATTTTCTCAGCCGGTTTTCCGTTGGTTTTCTATGCTGGTTGTTGCTTTTTTACTTTTTGTTTCTTTCAGATATATCTTTTGTTATTTGTTTCTTTTTACATTTCAGAATTCAAAAAAAGTTCAATATATTCAAAAAACTAAAAATTCAAAATTTCTAAAAATATTAAAAAATAAATCAATGGTTGGATTTTGAAAAAAATGTTTTCCCACAAATTCGTATTTTCGAAAATAGGTTGAAAATTTCCAATTTGTTCACGTTTCATAAAAAGTTCACAATTTAAAGATGGTTGTGTTTCTAAAAAGTGTTCACAAATTTGAAAAAATGTTCAAGTTTTCTATTTTTTATAGTTTCAAAAAATTAATCTCATTATAATTATTGATCAGAGATCCAAAAAAATGTTCATTTTTTTGCTAAACTTTTTCAGAGGTTCAGAAAATGTTCGTGTTTCCGATGATTGTTTGTGTTTTTCCAAAATTGTTCACATTTTTGTTCTGTATTTCAAACTTTGTTCATGTTTTCCAAAAAATGTTTGAAATGTCAAAAAAATTGTTCACTTTTTCAAAAAAATGTTTTGAATTTCAGAAATTGTTTAAGTTCTCTAAAAATATATGTCTTTTTTCTTTCATAGTTTTTAGGTAAAGGTTCAAAATTTTCAGAAATATTCTAAATCTTGACACTGTAGTTTTATCTTAAATATTTTACGCTTCCCATCACAACCAGAAGCCATCACTTTAGTGGCTAGCAGCATGTTTCAGTAGCGTGAGTTGGCTAGTTCAATTCCTGGCCTCCTCCGGAATCACTAATTGAGGAGTACTGCTTGCAAAGATCACTCCCACCTCCTCCGTAAAAAAAGACCACTCCCACCTCATCAAGTTGCGACAAGTGGCGCACTGTCTAGGAGTTTTTCCTTTTTTCTTAGATCCATTTATTCAAAATATTTTATCTCTTAAATCGTGCGTCCATATCTCGAATTGTTTTCATTGTTGGATTTCGCGCGTTAAGATCTTCAAAGATAGATACCATGTTGATAGGTTTTGACGAATTTTTTTCACAAAAAAACCGGATGAAGAAAATGAACCGGGAGCACAATTTTTTTCTCTTTCCGAAAGAGGGACGGCCGTGCCTCTCGCGAAAGCACAACCATACCTCTCGCACGAGCAAAATCGTGCCTCTCGTGGAAGAAAAATAAACCAGAAAAACTCATTTTTTTCGTTTTCGAGAGGCACGACCGTGCCTCTCGCGAAAGCACAACTGTCCCTCTCACGGAAGAAAAAAAACAGAAAACACATTTTTTTTCATTTCCGAGAGGTACAACCATGTCTCTCACGAAAGTACAGTCATCCCTCTCACGGAAGCAAAACCATGCCTCTCGCGGAAGAAAGAGAAACAAAAAACACATTTTTTCCGTTTCCGAGAGGCACGGCCGTGCCTCTCGTGAAAGCACAACTGTGCCTCTCGCGGAAGCAAAACCGTGCCTTTTGCGAAAAAAAGAAAACATATTTTTTCCCGTTTCCGAGAGGTACTGCCATGCCTCTCTCGAAAGGAAAAACACATATTTTCACGTGATTTTTTTCGAATTCTTTTTGGTCCAAAAGTTAAAGAAGACCGATGAAAAACCAAAAATTTGATAAAACCCAAAAAAACCCGGTTAAAATACCGAAAACACATGCGAAAAATAAATTTAAAAATCCAGAGAAAGCGCCTAGAGCGCGACACATGGCGGCAGCTGAGAGCACGCCAAGTGACGCGCTCTTAACCCACTCGCAAGTGATCATTGCGAGACTCCCAAAGAAGCGCTCATTAAACTTCCGGCCATCTCACATTGAGCGAGACATAGCTCTTGTGTAGAGTGGCTGGCAAATAGGCTATGGCGATTGTATGAGCTGGGCCATTTAGCTCACCCACCCTGGTTCTTTCACTGCACGAGTAAAACGGCTTCCCTCGATGAGATCGGCGATTTGCCGCCCACAATGATTCTTATTGCAGGCTCGCCTGCAGGGAGCCGCCGTTGGGGGCCATCCCAATGACACCGCCTGCTGACATCACATTGATGCCACCCATGTTTTTTCTTCTTCGCATTTTTATTTTCGTTTTGCCTTATTTTTTCTATTGTTCATATTTTGGAATATTATATATATACTACAAGTTTTTTACATGTATCATCTGTACATAAAATCTTTGTGCCATTTAAAAAATGTCAAATATACGTGCCATTTAAAAAATGTTTATACAATGCACAAAAAATCACTTAGTTTTTTAAAAAATTCATAGAGATAATAAAATGTATGTATACCATTAATGTTTTTTTCATGAGTTTCAAATATGTTTTCTGACTTTTTGGAAATATTGTATACACTGTAAAAAAAATGTCTGAGTGCTGTAAAAAGTTGTTGGTACCATTAAAAATGTACGTGACAATTAAATAAAAATTCTGGTGATTCGTGAAAATGTTCATGGCATTTAGAAAATGTTTATAGAATGTAAAATGTTTGTTCCTCTAGGTTATAAAAATGTCTATTTCCATTAAAAGAATATACAACATGTATTTAGAAAACATGTTACTGTGTAAGTGTTCAAAACATGTACTCCATGTATTTGAAAAAATGTATATCATGTATTTGAAAAATGTCCAAAGTGTCTCATAAAAATATTTCACATGTGCTCTAAAAATGTACATTATGTACATTAAAAAAGACATGTGTGGGAAAAAGAAAACCACTAAAAACCGACAAAGAAGCAAAAAAGGTCGAAGAAAACAAAGAAAAACAAGAAAACTAAAAAAAAGAGTAAGAAAAAACCAATGAGGAAACAAAGAAAACCAAAAGAAAACAAAAAAGAGAAAGAAAAAAAAACCCGTAGAAAACCAGACCTACACGAACATACAGCGCGCAGCCAACGAAACCTCTCTACTTGGCCGGCCCGCTATCTCGTAAGATTGAGCTGTTCCGCATGTGGGGTGACGATATTTTTCAGGAGGAAAAGAAGGTCTGAAACATCTCAACATCGTCACAGGACGATATATATATATTTGAAAGATCCAGCTGATTGCTGGCTTGTATTGATTGATAGCAGGGAGCAGGTGACAAAACTTCAAGTGCGAGTAGTGATCCGAGGATCAAAGGAGGTAAAAAGAAGAAAAACAAAAGAGAAACTATAAGGTGCTATGGCTATTCTCTCAGGGCGGCTCCCAGAAGGGGTGCTCCAAAAAAGCTGCTCCTGCTTGTCGCCAAAATTCTAGCGTTCGTTGGATGGCTGTTGTGATGCTAGCTCTCGTCGCCATCTTGCCTCTGAAGGTGCTCTCGTTTCTAGCCTTCCAAATCTCAAAGAGGATGAGGATGATGGTTGTCTTGAGGGCTTTTTTGTGCTCGGGCCGCGCTGCACTGAGCATTGCAGCAGTGATGGCCGTCGGCTTAGTCTTGTTTTGCCATTGCAAAGGGTGGAGTGAGCTGCATCCACCTCTGGCCGCTGCCACCGTCCAGAATTCAAGCGACAACGGGCATTGCCAGAACAAGTGCATGGAGGATTCCAAGTTCCGGACGCATAGCTGACAAAAGTACTCATTTGGCCATCCTCTCCGTTGGAGACGGTCGTTGCACCATAACCTGTTTTTAAATAGCAACCATGTGAAGATCTTCATCTTAGCCGGTGCCCAGGTGGTCCAAATCAGGTTCTTGAAATCAGATTTGATGTGGCCTTGAAATTGGGCCTTATATGCAAAACTAGCAGTATAGATTCCTGATGCTTCATGCTTCCATTTGATGGTGTCGCTGACGTGGTCTTAAAGGCGAGTATCAGCAGCTTGTATCCATCTGTGCAACCTGATTGTTTCTGACCAAAGGTGCTGAGTGTCTCCATGGGTGAGGTCTTGAATCCATGTGTCGTTTGTCAGAGCTTGCTTGACCAAACGGTTCTTTCTTCTTGAGTGGCTGAAGAGAGCAGGAAAGGCCGTCTTCAGGTTGCCCGAGCCTGTCCATGGGCAGTGCCAGAAGGAGGCCTTCTCGCTGTTGCGCAGCGTGATCAAGGTGGAGGCACAGAATAGAGCTCGGTCTCCCTCGTCGCAAGGCAGCTGCATGCCAATCCATGGTCTGTCGGTGCTGGTCCAGGACAGCCAAAGCCATCGCAGCCGTAGCGCTCTACTGAAGTGGTTTAGGTCCAAAACTCCCAACCCGCCATTTTCAATAGGAGAGCACACTACAGGCCATGCTACCTTGCATTTTCCTCCACTGAGATCTTCTTCTTGTACCCAAAGGAATTTCCTACGAACTTTGTCAACCTCAGCAAGAAATTTCTTTGGCGCACGGAGTACAGATATAGCAAAGGTAGGCAGCGCTGTAAGCACGCTGCGTACCAAAACCCTTCTGCCCGTGATGGTCATGAGCTTGCCCTTCCATCCCGTGAGTCTTTCCCTAATCCGATCAAGGATGAACTGGATGTGGACTAGGCGCAGCCTTGAAATAGTTAGTGGGAGGCCTAGGTATCTTAAGGGGAATCCCACTGTTGTCCCACCAAAATTGCACAGGATGTCAAGGAGATTGATCTCCTCACAGCGGATGGGGGTGACGGTCGACTTTGCAGGGTTTATTTGTAGCCCGGTTGCTTGACCGAAGTCTTGAAGAATGTCGAGCAGGGCGTCGACCTCTACTTTCTCTGGGTTGGCGAAGATTACGGCGTCATCAGCATAGAGGCTAACCCGTAGAGAGATGTCTCTGCCAGGCAGGGGGGCGATTAGCTCTAACTCAGTTGCTTGTCGTAGCAGTCTGTGGAGGGGGTCGACGACGATGATGAAAAGGAGGGGTGAAAGCGGGTCTCCTTGTCGAAGCCCTGTGCGGTGACGAATCTTGTGCCCTACAGTGCCATTTAGCAGGAAGGATGATGATGCCGATGCGAGGAGTAGCGCAATCCAGTCGCGCCAACGCGCAAAGAAGCCTAGCACTTGCAGTAGTTCTAGCAAATATTCCCACGACACATTGTCAAAAGCCCGCGCTATATCTAGCTTGAACAGGAGCGCCGGAGTTCTCTTCCTATGGAGTGATCTGATAGCATTCTGAACAAACAGAAAACTGTCTTGCGTGCTTTTGGACTTCAAGAAGGCCGATTGGGCCGGCGAGATTATGTGATGGATTACTGCTGATAGCCTTATTGAGAGCACTTTAGCAATAAGTTTTGCAACTGAGTGTATCAGGCTGATTGGTCTGAAGTCTTGAATCTTCTCTGCACCATCTTTTTTTGGGATGAGAGCTACTATGGCAGTGTTCAAATTGTTGAAACCTCCCCCCACAAGGTGGTAGAACTTGTTGAAAGCTTGTAGAATATCTGCCTTGATCAACGGCCAGCAGGTTCTAAGGAAAATTCCCGTGAAGCCGTCGGGCCCAGGCGCCTTCTCCAGGGGTGAGGCTTTGATCGCCTCCCAGATTTCTTCTTTGGAAAAAGGGTTGTCGAGGCCGCCCTCTTGGACCGTTGGCATCTCGAATAAGTGCCAGTTGATGCCGGTCGCTCTCGTCGTCTTGGTCCCTATGTTGTCGTGGAAATGGCTGTAGATGGCAGCTTCTTTTTCCTCATGTGCTGTGACAAGCAAATCGCCCACCTTCAGACTATGGATGTGGTTTTTCCGTCTGTGAGATCTCATCTTCGCATGGAAAAACTTTGTTCCCGCATCTCCCACCCGGAGCCAGGTCAGGCGAGAAGCTTGGCGCTTTCTGGCAAGGTCGATCACCGCCAGACCAAGAAGCCGCAGCTTCAGGAGTTTTCTGAGGTTGAATTTGGCGTCAGACAAGCGCCTGGTCTCCTGAGCCACATCTAATCGGAGCATAATTTCTGCTGCTATATGATATTGAAGCCTCGCATCGCTGAAGTGTGCCTTGCTCCAGATCTTCAGGTCACGCGCCGTGCGCTCCATCTTAGTGTGTAGGCGCTGAAAAGTGCAGGAGGACTGCACAGGTCTATTCCAGGAAGCTGCCACTATTTCACTGAAACAAGGGAAGCGAGGCCAAAAGCTCTCAAATCTAAAACTCGCACGGCATGGCGGGGCACTTGTGTCAGCTATGATCAAAGCGCAGTGGTCTGAAGTAGCCGTAGAAGCCGCCATCACTGCAAAACTGTGGAAAAGGGATTCCCAGGCTTGGTTGCAGAAGAACTTGTCAATGCTGACAAGGGTGGGGTCTTGACGCTCGTTGCTCCAAGTGTAGCGGCGATTCTTGCACTTTATCTCCTTCAGGCCAGCAGCATCAATGGCCGACCTGAACCTACCCATAAGCCTACGGTTAAGGTTGAGGTTGTTCTTGTCACGCGCCTCGTAGATGAGGTTAAAGTCGCCATTGATCAGCCAGGGCTCGTTTATGGGCGGGGATGTGCTAGTGAGCTCGAGGATGAAACTATCTTTTCTTGCGTCATCTGCAGGTCCGTAAACGGAGGAGAGCCAGAAGCTATGTGGCTGGCCCAGCAGGGAAACCTTTGCTGTGATGGCGAAGGCACCAATGGCGTGGGAGGTGACAGTGGCGAGGCCCTCATCCCAGAGAATTGCCGCTCCACCGCTGGTGCCAATCGCCGGGAGGGTGATGCAGCCAGTCAGCGAGGGGCCGCCAATTTCTCAGACTAGACTAGGAGACCAGTCATCAATCTTTGTTTCTTGTAGACATAGGATCGCTATTCGATTCGCTACTGCGATTTCACAGACAGAGGCGCGCTTTGCGGGGTGGTTCAGCCCGCGCACGTTCCAGCACATGATCGGAGGGAGTTTGTCATTCATGGGGAAACTCATGTTGCTCCGATAGCTGAAAATCACTAATTGGCCTCAGGCCCAAACAATACACCACCTCTCTAACAGGGGCACGCCGGCGACCACCAATAGGCCCCAGAACACACCGGCGTCGAACTAACCACATTGGACTAGCACTACAGATTGTAAGCAAACCTAACTCAAGCCAACACATCGTCGGCCGCCACCGGAGCGGGAACAGGAATGGAACTAACATAACTAAACTACGGCCTCCTCGGCAGCTCCATCAGGTCCGGCCATGCCAGCCGCGATCTTCAGGGCGTCGGCGTACAGACGCGTCAACTTGGCAATGACCGCAATGTCAACCTCGGAGAGTGGCTCATCAAACCGACGCAGGAGGGCCTCGGCTACCTCGGTCGTCATCTTCTCCTTTGGCCCCAGCAGCCCCAGTTCCTTGACGATGCGGAGGGACGCGCGTTGGGCCACCGGCACGGTGGAGGGGTTGGCAGCCTGACGGGCGCTGTGGCGAGTTGGTGCTGGGGGGGGCTCTTTGGGGGGGGCAGACGGCCGACGGGTAGGCGAGGCAGCCACCAGAGGAGGGGTGTTGCTGCAAAAGAGGCGTCGCGGCTGAGCTTGGTCTCCTTCTTTGGCGATCTCTAGCTAGCAGACGCGGCTAGTTACCGCGCCCAGCTGCACTTCCAGGGTACAGGCGGCCGTGGGGGTGGAGCGGTTGAACTGGCCGTTGGCGGAGGGGGTCGCAGCCAGCGTGGGGCAGAACGCGTCGAGCTGCGGGTCCAGCGGTGCGGCGTCACGCTGCTGGGTGTTGTCGAAGACGAGGGGAGCGGCCACCATGGCGTCGGCGGCGGCTTGCACATCAGCTGCCATGTTGTCGACGGTCACGGAGGCGACAGTTGGCCGCTTGGCCGCCTTGAAGAACTCGTCGACCGGGTCCTTGCCCCTGTTGCTGACAGTGGCGTCATCCCCACCAACCTGGGGCGGTGGCAGGGGGGTCGAGCAGCGATGCTGCGGGGGGGGGGGGGGTGGGGGGGGGGGGGGGGGGGGGGGGGGGGGGGGGGGGGGGGGGGGGGGGGCGTGCCGCACCAGCCGCAGCCACAGATTTCTTCTCATCGTGGCGACGGGTGCGCGCGCCCCTGGAGTGGCACCGTGCAGGAGGAGAGCGGCTGCGCTGACGCGGAGCGGGAGCTGGTGGCTGAGGGGCAGGCGTACATCCACGCCGTAGGGGGGCATTCTTCCAGGAGCGGCGGCCACCGCGCCCAGCGCCGTCGTCTTCGTCACGGTCGCGTTCGTGGCCACCACGGGGCATGCCGCGGCAGCCTAGGTCAGCAACTGGCGCTCGACCCAGGCGTTGCTAGCGATCGCTGCGCTGGCCATCCTCGACCTCCATCGTCCACGTGCCGGAGAGGACCTCGAGGAAGGGGCGGTCGTCGTTGTCAGAGTCAGAGGATGGCAGCCTGCTCTGCCCAGAGTGGGAAGAGCGCGGCGAGGGCGGCGTCTAATCTTCTACACGATCGACGTGGATGAGCATGGTGTAGTCGGCTGTGGCCGGCGGGGGAGCCACACGCCTGTCGGGGGGAGAGAATCCCTCCCGGCGGGGGAGCCACAGGACGATATTTCTCACCAAGCATTGCATGCATCAAGTTCAAGACATAGTGTAGTGCAAAACTGACACTGGGCTAACATGTAGGTCGATGTTAGGTAAGGGGTAGCTGCATACCCAGTCGTACCCCGAAGCACTATGCTATTAATAGGCAGCCCGAACATCATGCATATCAACCCCCCTGATCAACTCAAACATACTTTCTAAATGGGGATATAAGACGTTTTAGGTCTATTCACAGAGGGGGTATAGTACATAGCCCGAAAGTGTGACACACCTCGTTCACTTCGGCACCGCGCGCCACACCTCATCGCCTTATCGCTTGACCCACGGCTGTCCATCGACCATAGCGCCAGTGTATGTATTACGATTGGGAACCGATGAGAGCGACGATATACATGTCTAATCGCCCGGACATGCGGATCTGCAGATTCCAGACACTGATACGAGGAGTGAACCAACCTGTGGTTGGATGGTTAGAGGGACTGTGGTATCCTTAGCCCACCAGGGTTCAAATCCTGATGCTCGCATTTATTCCTTGATTTATTTCAGGATTTTCGACGATGCGCATTCAGTGGGAGGAGACGTTTCCGTCGACGACGAGGCGCCTATGGTGACTTCGTAAATCTCAAGATAATATGTCGGCGCAGTCTTTCAGAGGTGCTCATAGGGATAGGATGTGCGTGTGTGCGTTCATAGGGGTGAGTGTATGCGCGTGTATATGAGCGCTTGTGTCTGTACTGATGTTAAAAAAAAGACACCGAAATAGGGAGATCAACACTTGGCAAATCCGCCCCCTTATACACCCGCAGGCGTGCTCCGATGAATTCATGGGCAGCGCCCGCCGGCCCTTTATATATTGCGCCGCGCATTCATATACCTCAACATTCGATCCTCAAATTCATGCAACGATCATACGTTACAAATTGTCTGAATTTAACAGGTCGAAACAGATGTCCCAGCGTGACGGATGGCTTCGGATCACTGTCCGGACGCCTGCTCTGACCGGGGTGCGTCGTGTTCCAGGCGGAATACGTGCTGCTCGTCCTGCTCCGCCTGCTTCCGGTCTGCCTGCTCCGCCTGCATCCAGGCTGCCTCCTGCGCCTGCATCCGTGCCGCAGTTGCCCTTGTCGTCTCGTACTTCCTACGGTCGTTGATATCTTCTTGTTCGCAAGCTACTTCTTCGCATGCTCATCCAAGAGGGTTTCGTCCCCCAACATGATCCTCGCATCCTCCGCATCCCGTCCGAGTTGCAACCTGTCCTTCTCAAGCTCCATGTCGCCAAATGTCTTGGTCTTCTTGAGTTCCCATTTTATCGCCGCCTCTTGCTTCTTCAACGCGATCTTCTCCCTCTCAATTTCGAGCTTCTTCCGATCCCACTCCATCCTTTCCTTTTGCACATTCAACATGAGGTTGTACCTCTTTTCCTTCTTGTTCTCCCTCGTCGAAAAAATACCCGTCCATGTGGACGACATTTTTGTAGCCACGGCGTCACGGGAGGCACATGCCTTCTCCCACTTATTTCCCATGACTTGGCGGTTATCCTTTGACACAGTGGCTTTTTCATTCGTGACGACAATGTCGTCCAACCCAATTGTTTGGTTGGAGCTTGAGCCATTATTCCTCTTCTTGCCGGACTTGAGATTGGCCACAAGTTGGTTCCACTTCGGCTTGCCATTCAATATGATCCAACAATGGCTAAAAGCAAATGACTTCTTCTCCATCTCGTGATACAAAGTGGCTGCCACCGCCGTCTACTAAACAACATATGTATGAGCACGAGAATGCAAACACAAGAAGCATATGGAAATAACGACGAGATGAAGCAATTAAGCTTACGTGAGTTGACACTCCCATCCCACTTTGAGGGCGTTTCGTCACTTGTGAGTAGTAGCTGATATACTTGTTCACTTCCCCTTGAATGATCCCCCAATGATGTGTGAGAGATGCCACATTGCGGGTGGTCATGATAGGATGCGGCTCCATATACTCCTTTTGTTCGTGATACTCTTCAAATTTTCTCCCAATACTTCTTCCCCATGTGCTCGGTGTCGCATATTGGATCCATCATTGTGGCCAACCAAGCTTTGACCAATAAGATGCCCTCAAATTTTGAGAATGTCGAACCTCTTGCCTCCGCCGTCTTGGTCTTCTTCTTCTTCTTGCTCGGATTGGGATCGGATGTTGTGCCAACTTCAAATGCGGTGGTGACCTACTTCATTTCGGTCGGATCTTCATTGTCATTGATCATGTTCGACAAGAACGCCTCCTACATGATTATGATTTGCAAGCATTCAATCTGATCAGACGGGAGCAAAGAAAACGTACCGACTCTTGTTCGTTCATTCCGCCGAACACGTCGAGGGCAACCCAGGCGCTGTCGGTGCCCATGCTCATCCGCGCCCAAACGAGCTACGGCGAGCCACATACTTCAAACACAGGCATCTGCGTCTGCGAAAAGCTCTCCGGAATAGCCCAGCCGACCGTCAAATCCTCCTCTATCCCAACCGGGTCGGACGGCGTAATCCACGTCGGTGCTCAGATAGAAGGGGTGCGGGGTTTCGGGTGCGGTGGAGGAGACAACTGCTCCACCATTTCCGAACCTCCCTGTGCCGCCGCCGCCTCCCTCTCTCGTTGCCGGCATCTCTGCAACTTCCAGGCGACGTTCTTCGCTTTGCGAGTCGGAGCCGACGAAGAGACGCCGATGGACAAGGCGGACTGCGTCTCCGTCGCGGCGGTTTGAGACAGGCTGGACGGCATCTCCAGCGGTGTATCGAGACCGGCAGTGAGGATTGGGAGTAAGGGTGGAGGACGGCGAGGATTCGGGTGCGGGAACGATTGGATGGGCGGCAGGAGAAGGATGAAGGGTTTGATGGATTTTCTGCAATTTACGGTGGAGTCGGGCTATCGGGTCCGACGCGGCGAACGTGTCTAGACGCCCTATATTTGGACTGGATATGAGAGGCGCCGGTCCACTCAGACATTTGAGACCAGTTTAAAAAACCCGAATAGTGATCAGACGGCCCGCCTAAAGATATGAGGCGGATTTACAGCGCTAGGATGTAGATGCTCTAAGGAGTGCAAAGGATGCACGGATCGATGCGCGTAAGCTGGATGCGCGAAAGATCGATGTGCGCGTACTACCACGTATGGTGTGACATGTGTGCGCTTGGACGGTGCTTGGCAATAGCGACCGGGTGTCGAAGAGATACGGTTTTTAAAAAGAGACCGCCCACTAGATGCAAATGCCTGGTCAGAAATCAAGAGATCCAACGATGTTGCCACTTTCCATTTCCGTGCGTCTAGTATGCACGGACTCTTGTTAGTACTCCACTTGATAGGTCGTGACTTACCCTTGTATAAGTGTTAACACAGCTATTAATGTAGTGAGTTTCTTTTTTAGCGGAATAACTCTTGCATTACTCAAATTAAGTGTTACAATCTTGTCCAACAATTTAGGACATCATCTGGACCAGACTAGCCAAACAGTTGTTCGACCATGTAGCCTATCAAAATTCGCGCCTAGTAGCACTTTCTGAGCACCTTGCCGGACGTGCACTCTTTGTGAATTGGACACATACACATTCAATACACAAAGCAAGAGTAGGGTTTTACGCTTCACAGCGGCCTGAACCTGGGTAAAGATCGTGCGTTTCTGCCGACCCTGCTCTTTGTGCTTGTCGATCCCCGCAGTCGAACCGCAAAGGGATCGCCATGATCCCATAGATGGTCGTACGCACGAAATCTTTGGCGTGCCAGGCATGGGGATCGCTTGTGCGAACCAGGATTAGCAGTTAGCGCATCAGCTTCATCACTAGCTTCATCGCCATGGCATCCAAGAAGAAGGACACCGCGGCGGTCGGCCTGCCTTCTTCCAGGCCACAAGTGCCCTCACAGACAGGCGACGGCACGGGTGGTGGCGCGAGCGGCAGCGGAGGCGGAGGCCAAGAGCAACCTCCGTGATGCTATGGCGATCACAGCCAGGCAAGCGGCGTCGCTGCAACGACAACAATCCACATGCCACTAGGTTCAGGAATGGGGCCGCCCTGCCTGCGGGCGGTGCGATGAACTCCAGGGACAACAGGGCACACTCCAAGACGCCCACGCTGGTGCCCACGCCGCGACCATCTTAGGCCGCGCGCGACAAGCAACGCCATGGCGTCGGCGGCTCCGAGCGTCCCCACGGCAAGAGTCCTGTGGATCATCCTCAAGATACGCAAGGCCAACATGCACCCCAGCGCACTGGCAACGATAGGCCGAGGTCGCATGTTCGAGACTAGACTGCGTCCAGATCGGTTGGAAGCAAGAACATCTCTCGTTCCTCGTGCCTTTCCATGTCGTCCACGCCAGAAGAAGCCCTAGCGCGTCCACAACTACTTCTACAATTTCCTCCTGTTGCGGACAAGATGGACGAGTGGAGGGACATTATCCAAAGTCTTGTTCGTTTCGCCAACAATGACAAGCCGCATCAGGCAAGACTCTCACAGCAGCAACCCACCGCACCGGTGCGTGCTACCAGAGAGAGAGGACAAGAGGCGGTGCACCCACGGTGCAATCTCCTCCATGACAGCAACAACCTCAACGACAACGTCAGCAGGTCGACGCCCATGATGACATGGCCATGGCATCTTCCGATTCGCGAGCTCACCGTGACCAGCGTCAAGTTCTGCAAGAATGACACGAGGAAGATGCTCGTACGATCATCGAACGGTGACAGGAAGCACGCCGTCAATCTGACATGCACGTAGGGTCTGCTGTTGATGAGCCTGCGCCTGGGAACAATGGCAGCCTGCCTTACGAGGTAGGTTGTCCTACGTTTACCCGAGAGCCGCGGCAAGTCTAGTGGCCCAGTTCTCGAAACTTCAAGATGGAGGTGGAGAAGTACGACGGCAAGACACATCCGTCAGAGTTCCTGAGCATTTACACCATTGCGGTGCAAGCCACCGGAGCTCGTGACGACAAAGTTTTCGCCAACTATTTCCTATTGGCGCTCAAGCCCAATATCAGATCATGGTTGATGAACTTGTCGGAGGACTCCATTTCCTATTGGGTAGACTTGTGCCATAAGTTTGTAGGAGCCGTCATAGGCGGCCACAAAGTTCCAGGCCAAGAGACAGACCTATAGTTGATCCTGCAGAAGGAGGATGAGTTGCTCCGCAAGTACATACAGAGATTCAGTCGTGTGCAACACAACATTCCCGATATCCGCCCCGCATCAATCATTGTCGCATTCCGCCAGAATGTGAGGATGTCACACCCTGCATTTTGTAACATGTCATTTTCATTATTAAAACATGAAAAAAAATTGGACCAACAAAAACTTTTGCATTATTTGGCTTTTATTTTGGAGTTGGTTTTCTCTAAGATTTTTTTTCAAGTGCTCTTTAAAGTCAACTAATCCACCTTCTCTACTTCATCTCCTTGCCCCAAACTTCTGCCCAATGATCATGCCATGTGTATAGTACAGTATAGTATTTTCCTACAAAAATAATTTGGCCAAATAGTATTTTCAAAATTTAGTTTTCCAAAAACCCCTGAGTTGAGGTTTGCACTACAAGTACTTGATTTGGGGTATGAAAAATATTTCAAAGAGTATATTTGAAACCTATTAGATATAGGATTCCCATAAACCACAAAAATTTATAATTCTAACAGTTATTTTCCTATTTTATTTAAAAGCTTTTTATTAAGGCCAGAAATGGTCTTTAATAGGGAAAAATTATTTTAATAAAAATATTTGACAAAAATCAGGGAAACTCAGTGGACATATATTTTCCATACATAGGAGTTTCAACACATGGTCATGTTCAGAATATTGGATAAAACCTCCCAAAACTATTTCTGCCCATTTCAAGGATTTGAAATATTTCTACAGGAAATATTTTCATAAAAATCCAAGGAAAACCCAGCAAGTCAAAAATGCATATTGTGGTCACCTTGCAAATCCTCATCTCAATTAAGGTCAGTTTGGTTCACCAAAATGCACCAAAACCCTCTCTGACCAGAATCAAATTTGAACAACTTTGTACTACCAACTTTCTCTCCTTGACCCCAACTTTTGTGATCATGTTCATATGACCAAATGAGGCCACTACACCAAGTGGTGCATCAAGGAGAAATGATTTGATCAACTAGATCTGCACAAGTTCATTTCTGCTAATTTCTAGGGTTTACAAAAGTTGCATTGGCAACTTTGCCCAAATAAGCTCAAAATTGGTGGAAGACCCTAATTATATGTGTCATTCCACCATGCGGAGTCCCATGGCAAACAGAAACCATCTACTTGCCCAAACCAGCATCAAACACCTTCTGCCACTTTATAAAAATCCCATTTCTGGCCTCTTCCACTAATCTCTGTAGGCTCAAATTTCTACCACGACCCCTCCTAGTCCCCCTCTAGCACCTGTGAGCTTTGCTGCCCGAGGAAGCAATGATGAAGGGGGGGAGAACCCCATTTTTCTTCTCTGGACAGTGGATTCCTCTCTCTCTCAGCCTCCCTCTCTCCTCTCAGCCTTTTAGAGCATCCAAGGCACTCCCCAGCTTTCGCCCATGCCCCCTTCAGCTGCCAGACGCAAGTGGACGCGCGTGGACGCGGGAAAGCCGCGGATGCCGGCCAAAGTCGCGCTCTGGAGCGCCTGGCAGGGCACCCGACTGTTGACACCGCGCCTCCAGGCCACCTCGAGCCTCCCCCGCGCGCCAGTCGATGCCCCTCGACGTCCGCTCCACGCCAGCAGGCCGCCCACTTGTTCCCGCGCCTTCCTCTCTCTCTCCTGCAGCTCGCGCCAGAACGCCACCCCGTTCGGCCAATACTCGCGCCGCTCCTATGGCCCGCCTGTAGCTCGCCCCGCTCCTCCTCTTTCTCCCTGGCACCCTAGACCACTCTCACGAACACCCCCGAGCCCTCCATTCCCTCTCTAACGGACACCCGAGCCTACGGTGGACCTCGGCCAGCCTATAAAAGGCGACCCCGAGCCTCTCTATCACTCACTGTCGCTCCCCCACACTCCTAATCCACCTCCCGCACCACCCATTTGTCCCCAGAGCCGCTCGAGCTCGAGATTGAGCCCGAGCTCCGCCGCCTCGGCTCGCTGGAGTTCGCAAGGTACATGCCTCCCCCGCTCCTCCTCTGCCCCGATCTGGAGCCACCGCTCCCTACTGATCATTTTCCCCCTTGTCTCCCTCTTTGTAGCTGCCGGAAACGGCCGAAGTCACTGCCTCCCGAAGCTCCTCCGCCGCAGCTCCTCGTCGCCGGTGAACCAGGCACCCCCGCCGGCCAAGTCCAGCACCCACCGACGTGCGGCAGCCCCCTGAAGCCATCCCCGCACTCGCCGGAGCTCGCCATGGCCTGCATCGTCGCCGGTGAGCACCACGACCCCCCTGTCCACGGGTTAGTGATGACAGGCGGGCCCCGCCTGTCATCCTCTCCCTCGTTCCCGCGCCCCTCTCTCTCTCTGTCCCGCGGGCCCCGGCCGTCAGGTTTGAAATGGGCGGGCGCGCGCGCTGTGCGCTGGCTCGGCTGGGTCGGCCTGCTGGCTGGGCCTGCTGCCCCGCAGCTGTTCTGGCCCGGCAGGCACAATGCCCTTTTTATTTTTCTTTTCTGTGGCTTTTCCAAAAATTCCACAGAATTAATTATTTATCCAAATGCAATAATTCCAACTCGTAAATTCTTGTAATAATCCCACCTATTTATGGTGCAACTTTCATTCAAATCCAACAACCTTTTCTTCACTGTAAATATTCAAATGTGATTTTAAGCATTTAAATAAACCTTTGAAAACCCATTTCTCCTATTCTGCTACTCCAAATCCAAAACTAGGAATTTTCCCCTTCTTAGTTTTTAACCTAGTATTTAATAAAAATGAGTTGACATTTTTCTGAGCACTTTGGTTTTTCTGTTTTATTATTGCCTTATTTTCTCGTTATTATTTTGCGACGATAGATTGCGTTGCTGACGAAGGAGTTGGACCAGAAGACTTTGAAGACCCAGAAGACTTTGTTGAGCCAGGCAAGCAACCCTTTGACCAAGCCTATGAAACCCTCTTTATGCATCTCATATAGCACTTTATTATTGTTGCATCGGAATCATGATGAGATGGTAGCTACTTTGGTGGGTTGCCTCCATTTCCTCCTTGTTGATACTTGCATTGTGCATGACCCTACCTTCTTATGAGGGTTATGCCGGTGGGAGTAGATAGGATGCTAAAGTAGTTGCTACGCAAAAAGGGATGGGAATGTGCATGGTGATGGAGACAAGGTATTTTCAAAAGACTTTTCAAAACCCCGTCAGGTGCCACTTATGCCCGAGGGAGATAATGAGATGGGTAACCACTTGATGATGAAGTGGTATACCGAGGCAAGTGTGTGTGTGTTGTTTTCAAAAGCGGATTAGATTTAAGATTTGTCGACTGTCCCAACCTTACAAGCGCAACCACTCTACCCTTGTATGGGAAAGGGCATTATTGATTACCTAGGCCGATACTAGCTTGGAGCCCGCATTACTAGTGACGGGAGAGTTGTTGGCGCGCTCTCTCGGGACGGGGCCGTGCCAGGTAGGGCGGCCAAGAACATTTTTATGGGGCACCGGACACACCGTTGGTACCCCGTGCCAGTGGTATGTGATGAATATGGGAGCAAGGCTCCACCATTTTTAAAGTTGTGAAATGTTGGGCACGGGGGTTACTACCAATCGAGTGGACTCCATGTTAGTGTCATCTAGGGAAAGATAGTGATCGGGTGCTTACCCCGGGTACTTGAGGTACCGCGGGTCGTGGATGACACGGAAGCTCCCCGGATCTTGTGGGTAAAGTGTGTAACCTCTGCAGAGTGTAAAACTATTCGAATAGCCATGTCCACGGTCAAGGACAGTTGGGCGGTGCTGCTTAAACTACGTCCACATGTTTGCAAACCAGTGTGTGTGTTTGGATAAGTGGGAAGAGCTACTTGGGTCAAGTCAAGGGACTTGACATGACTGAGTTGGGTTGATGCCCACTCTATTTATGTTGATATCTGTAACTTGCCCTCATGGTTACTTGAATTCTCCTTTTGCATGTCTTGCAAGTTGTTGAACATGTCATTACACTCAAAACTAGCTTTCCGCAAAGATTTACCAATATCATGCATTGTTGTACCTTGAACCAAAACATGTGTTGCTTGCGAGTACATTCAAAGTACTCATTGGCTTGCCACTGGTTATTTAATTGGCCAGGCATGGAAGAACAGGAGTTCGAAGAAGAGTTCTTTGAAGACGAACATGCGAACTAGGACGTTTCCCAGTCAGAATGCCTGTAGGGTTAAGGCAGATGGCATGGGTTCTACTTATCGACAAAGATTTCTGCTGCTTAAGTTTATTTGGTATTCAGCCGTTGTGGCTTTATCTATGTAAGACTTGACCCAAATAGTCATAATTTGTGTAAGACGATATGTATGGATGTAAGACTCTTGTTATTCAGCCTCTGTGTGTTCAGTGAGCATTGATCTCTGGGATCACTGTACACGTGCATTCGGTGATCACGACTTATGAGTCGGGGTCCCCACAGAGCTGGTGTCAGAGCCATCCTGACTGTAGGAAACCTTAGTTAGCATGGACGTTAGTTAGAGTGAGACTATCTCCAAAATTACCTATATACCTACGCATTCTAGTAATATCCCAAACATGGGTCGTATCTCCTCTATTGACCCTTCCCTTTCCACTTTTGTAGATGGCCGTCGTACCCGAGGACCTCCTGACCACTGGATTTCCCGTGCTCCTTGAGGACAGCCTCAAGAAGTGCCAGTTCACTCGAGCCCCCACCTCCTCCTATCATGAGCACTGGATCGACAGCACCACGAAGGAGTATCACGTGGAGGTAGTCGTGAGGGCGAACGACTCTCCGACAAGTTGGTTCTTTGAAGGACCACAGATGGCGACCCTGCTCCTCGCCGTTGAGATTGCTGCACTCAAGGCGCTGACTCGCCTTCGAGATCTTCTGCCAGGGATGGCAAGTGAACCAGCCACTCGTTACCTACCTTATTGTAAGGAGGGTGATGACGAGAGTAGCGCACCAGATCCACCCATGGACGAGGGGCTTCCCCTCCGTTTCCAGACCTACTTCAGCTTGTGTGCTGATAGTCTGGCACAACACTTGGCCTCGGAGTCGATGGAGCTTCGGAAGGAACTCCATGAGACCAAGGAACTCCTCCGCCTAGCTCAGACAAAGGCGGACAGGATCAAGAAGGATGGTGCACCCCCTGGACAGCCCGTTGTTGCCTATCGAGGCGGGCGACCCCCACAGGCTACGCATGCCAAGGGATCATCTCGGCCACACCGTATGACGGCAAAGGAATATCGCAACCTCTTCATGGTGCCACCGGCGAAGCAGCGTCGTGTTCAGCTCCTCCACTCCCCCATTCCCTCAAGTGACGAAGATACTCAGACAGATGAAGATGAGGAGGAAGACCCACAGGAGCCGGACTACGCGGCCGAGCATTCCACCACTTAGACACCGTCCGGGACTAGGATGGGCCAGTCCGCAACCCTTAAGGTAGGATAGGTCGTGTACCCCTTGTGCGAAGTCGAGTCCATGTAATGGTTCAAATGAAACCATGTTGTGTTATGTTTGCTTTCAACTTGTTTTGATGGAAGACGTGCTTTCCTTCGGGAACTTGTAAACGACTACATCACCCATTTGGTCTTAATGCATGAGTTTGGCCCTTCTGGCCCTTGCTTAACTTAAAATTGTGTCACGCCCACCCCTCACTAGGCATTCCATCTATACTGCTTTCCCTCATCTTTCCCAATCATGAGACCTTGACCGCTCCAACAGGATGCCTGTTGTAACACGTACTGGTGCCTCTACTCAGCAGCAAGAAGCCGGAGCAGGAGCTAGTCGGGACCAAACCCAAGGGCAGGATCCACCACCGCCACCACCTCCAAACATGGACATGGCTCAGCTTCTCCAAGCCTTCCGAGAGGAACGCCAAGCCAACACTGCAGCCCTCCAGATGATTGCCCAAGCTGTCAACCGCCAGCCGGCGGGGAACGGCAATGGACGTTCCACGTTGGCAGAGTTCAAGAAGCATGCACCACCCACCTTCATTGAGACTGCTGAACCCCTGGATGCAGATGACTGGGTCCGCAGCATTGAGGATCTGTTGGAACTAGTCGGCTGCACTGAAGACCGTGAGAGGGTGGCATATGCTGCCCACTATCTCGGGGGAACTGCCAGAGCTTGGTGGGATGGATTCAAGGTCATGCATGCTGGGCAAAACATCACTTGGAATGACTTCAAGACAGAATTCCGCAAGGCCCATATTCCTTCCGGAATCATGGCCATCAAGAAGCGTGAGTTCCGAGCCCTGAAGCAAGGAAGTAGCACTGTCAAGGAGTACATGCAGAAATTCAGTGTTCTGTCTAGGTAAGCTCCTGAGGATGTCAGCACTGATGCTGCCAAAAGAGAGCGCTTCATGGAAGGCCTTAACCAGACTCTGCAGTACTCGCTTGTTGTGTGTAACTGCCCAACCTTTCCTGATCTGGTTAACAAGGCACTCATGCTTGAGGACAAGCGACGTGCTTTGGATGATACCCGTAAGCGCAAGATGATCAGCAAGGGTAGCTCCAGCAACCAGAAACCTCGCCCGTGGCAGCCAGCCCTGGTCAAGCCAACCTATCAGCAGCCAAGAGCCCCTGCACCCCGCACCAACTATCAGCCTCAACAGTATGCCAACCCCAGGCCAGCCTTCAACAACCCCAATAACAATGCCAGCAAGGGCAGCAACCCCAATCAAGTCACTTGCTTCAGATGTGGTCAGGCAGGACACTACTCCAAGTATTGCCCCAACAAGAAGCCCGACGCCCCGCGCCCCAATGTGCAGAACCCAGGGCAAGGCTGTGGAATGCCACCAAGGAACCAAGCTCCTCGCAACCCGCCGAACAATGGCAAGGGTCGTGTGAATCATGTCACTGCAGAAGAAGCCCAGGAAGACCCGGATGTCGTGCTGGGTACGTTCGTTGTCAACTCAGCACCTGCAACTGTCTTGTTTGATTCTGGAGCCATGCATTCATTTGTCACCCATGAGTTTGCATTAAAGAGTGGCATGACCCCTACACCCCTGAATAACCCTATGGCGGTACAAACCCCCGGAGCAGAGATGAGAGCCAAGATAGGATGTAAAGGAGTTGGGATTGTCATTAATGGGGTAGACTTCCTAGCAGACCTTATCGTCTTAAGATCACAAGGCTTGGATGTGATCTTAGGAATGAATTGGCTCATCAAGCACCAAGGCTTGTTAGATTGCGCCAACCGGACCGTCACTGTAACCAATGACCAAGGAGTCGAAGTTAAATTTGCCTCCAACCGCTCCTCTGCTCAAGCCAACCAAGTCAACTGTCTGACTGAAGTCGGATTGGAGCAAGTGCCGGTGGTATGCGAATACCCTGATGTCTTTCCTGATGAGCTACCAGGAATGCCTCCAGACCGAGACATTGAGTTCATCATCGAGCTCATACCCGGAGCTGGACCCATCTATAAGAAGCCGTATAGAATGGGATCGGAAGAGTTAGCAGAGTTGAAGAAGCAACTGGAAGAGTAGTTGAGGAAGGGATTTATCCGCCCTAGTGCCTCCCCTTGGGGATCACCTATTCTATTTGTGGCAAAGAAGGACGGTACCATCCGCTTATGCATTGACTACCGCTCCCTCAATGAAGTCACAATCAAGAACAAGTATCCACTTCCCAAGATTGAAGATCTGTTTGATCAACTCAATGGGGCCAAGGTGTTCTCCAAGATTGACCTCAGATCTGGGTACTACCAGCTGAAAATCAGACCCCAAGATATTCCGAAGACGGCATTTGTAACCAGATATGGCCTATATGAGTGCACGGTCATGCCCTTTGGATTGACCAATGCCCCAGCTTACTTCATGTATCTCATGAATAAGGTCTTCATGGAATATTTGGACAAGTTTGTCGTTGTCTTCATCGATGACATTCTTGTCTTGTCGAAGACGGAAGAAGAGCACGAGCAACACTTGAGGATGGTCCTAGACAAGCTTCGAGAGCACCAACTGTATGCCAAGTTCAACAAGTGCGAATTTTGGTTGCGTGAAGTTGGATTCTTGGGTCATGTTTTGACCGAAGAAGGATTGTCGGTCGATCCCGCTAAGATTGAAGTCGTAACTGAATGGCAATCCCCAAGCAATGTGAAGGAAGTCAGAAGCTTCCTTGGACTTGCAGGATATTACCGCAAGTTCGTTGAAGGATTCTCAAGCATTGCCCGACCCATGACTCAGCTCTTGAAGAAGGACAAGAAGTTTGAATGGACGCCAAAGTGCGAAGAGAGCTTCCAGGAGCTGACGAAGAGACTGACCACCGCCCCAGTGCTGGCCACACTAGATATACACAAGGAGTTTGTGATATATTGTGATGCGTCAAGAATCAGACTGAGAGGTGTTCTGATGCAAGAGGGCAGAGTCGTAGCTTACCTTTCAAGGAAACTACGGCCTCATGAAGAGAACTATGCTACTCATGACCTTGAGTTGGCAGCTGTAGTTCATGCCCTGAAAACATGGCGACATTACCTCCTAGGGAAGCGGTGTGAGATATACACGGATCACAAAAGTCTGAAGTATATTTTCACTCAGAAGGAATTGAACATGAGGCAAAGAAGATGGCTAGAGTTGATCAAGGATTATGACCTTAGTGTTCAATACCACCCTAGAAAGGCTAATGTGGTAGCAGATGCATTAAGCAGGAAGGCTTGTTCCCTGAATTCTATGCTTAAGGACAGGCTACCCGCCTTGTATGTAGAACTTGAAAGCTTCGGGTTGGAACTGGTTGCACTAGGATTCTTAGCCAACCTTGAAGTCAAGCCTACCCTGATGGATGATATTAAGGAAGCTCAGAAGGGACACGAAAGTATTGAAGGCATCAAGAGGAAGATCAAGGCAGGCAAGGCCCCAGGATTCTCAGAGGATGAGCAAGGAATTGTGTGGTTTGGGAATCACATTTGCGTACCCAATAAGATTGAGCTCAAGAAATTGATCTTGCAAGAAGCTCATGACACCCCGTATTCCATCCATCCTGGAGGGACCAAGATGTATCAAGACCTGGAGGAAAGATTTTGGTGGCACGGGATGAAAAGGGAGATTGCCACCTATGTTGCAAAGTGTGATGTATGCCAAAGGGTCAAAGCTGAATATCAGCGACCTGCTGGATTGCTCCAACCACTCAAGGTACCCGAGTGGAAATGGGATAAAGTTGGAATGGATTTCATCACTGGACTACCTAGGTCAAACAAGGGACATGACTCCATCTGGGTCATAGTCGATCATTTGACTAAAGTAGCCCATTTCATTCCTGTGAAGACTACCTATGATGGCAACCAGCTAGCAACTCTATACATCAACAGAATCGTAAGTCTTCATGGTATTCCCAAGGAGATTGTGTCAGATCGAGGAACCCAGTTTTAGGGATGGCAGTTTTGCCCATGGGTATGGGTACCCGCGGGTACCGTACCCAAAAACAATGGGTATGGGAAAGACTTGAAGAGATTTTCTACCCACGGGTAATGGGTACCCATACCCACAAAATATATGGGTAGGGCATGGATAAGATATTGTGCCCATGGGTAACCCAATGGATACCCAATAAAAATTAATAAATGAAAATAACTCCTATAACATGTGGGGTTAACATCCAACTCATATGGTCCAACCCTGAATCTCGTATTCCTTAAACAAGTCATAGCTCATAGGCTTATAATCACCTGCTCGCCACTCCTCATACATCCTATGTGACTCCTCAAAAAGATGAAATATCAACTCTTCGCTACCAGACTCTTGTCGAACACTCGATTCAGCGATCCCCAATTCCCACCACCGCCTTCCACTACGTCGGCCTTCCACCAACCGCTGCTCATACTCCCCTGATGCCTCCAAGCGGCCACCCATTGGAGGAGGCCACATACATGCTATACTACTCTATCATGATCACTTGAATTTTGAAGTCATTTCTCTACCTCTTAAGAATTTTAATGCTATATATTGTACCCAATGGATACCCATTGGGTATAGGATAACCGATGGGTATGGGCATGGGTGTCAGTTTATACCCATGGGTATTGAAATGGGTGGGTATAAAAAGTTTCTATGGGTATGGGTTTGGGTAGAAGGAGGTTGTACCCGCCCATACCCTACCCATTGCCATCCCTACCCAGTTTACCTCAAGGTTCTAGAAGAAGTTCCAAGAGGCCATGGGGACCAAGTTGTCCTTCAGCACCGCCTTCCACCCACGGACTGGAGGTTAAACAGAACGAGTGAATCAGATACTCGAAGACATGCTCCGAGCCTGTGTCTTAGCATATGGAGCTAAGTGGGAAGATTGCCTCCCTTTTGCCAAGTTCTCCTACAACAACAGTTATGAGTCAAGCCTTCAGATGGCACCATTTGAGGTGTTATACGGACGGAAGTGCCGCACACCCCTCAATTGGTCAGAAACCGGAGAAGGACTAGTATTTGGGCCCGATATCCTCCGTGAAGCAGAAGAGCAAGTTCAACTAGTCAGAGAGCAACTGAAGACCGCCAAGTCGAGGCAGAAGAGCTATGCTGACACTCGTCGCCGACAAGTAGACTTCCAAGTCGGAGACCATGTATACCTGCGAGTAACTCCTCTTAAGGGAACCAAGCATTTCCACGTTAAAGGAAAGCTCGCACCAAAGTTTATCGGCCCCTTCGAGATCACCGCACGACGCAGAGAAGTGGCTTACCAGTTGGAACTGCCACCTGAACTATCCGATGTGCAGAACGTATTCCACGTGTCACAACTCCGGAAATGTCTCCATGTTCCAGACACACCTGATCTTTACAAGGACGTCGATCACCAAGCCATTGACCTTCGGCCCGATTTGACCTACCGCGAGAGACCCATCTGTATTTTGGACGAGGCTGAAAGACGCACTCGAAGCCGCACCATCAAGTACTTCAAGGTCCAGTGGAGCAACCACACTGAAGCAGAAGCAACCTGGGAACATGACGACTACCTTAGATCTGAGTTTCCGTATCTCTTTAAAGCCTAGTTTAGGAATCTCGGGGACGAGATTCTTGTAAGGGGGTAGGTCTGTCACACCCTGCATTTTGTAACATGTCATTTTCATTATTAAAACATGAAAAAAATTGGACTAACAAAAACTTTTGCATTATTTGGCTTTTATATTGGAGTTGGTTTTCTCTGAGAGATTTTTTTTCAAGTGCTCTTTAAAGTCAACTAATCCACCTTCTGTACTTCATCTCCTTGCCCCAAACTTTTGCCCAATGATCATGCCATGTGTATAGTACAGTATAGTATTTTCCTACAAAAATAATTTGGCCAAATAGTATTTTCAAAATTTAGTTTTCCAAAAACCCCTGAGTTGAGGTTTGCACTACAAGTACTTGATTTGGGGTATGAAAAATATTTCAAAGAGTATATTTGAAACCTATTAGATATAGGATTCCCATAAACCACAAAAATATAATTCTAACAGTTATTTTCCTATTTTATTTAAAAGCTTTTTATTAAGGCCAGAAATGGTCTTTAATAGGGAAAAATTATTTTAATAAAAATATTTGACAAAAATCAGGGAAACTCAGTGGACATATATTTTCCATACATAGGAGTTTCAACACATGGTCATGTTCAGAATATTGGATAAAACCTCCCAAAACTATTTCTGCCCATTTCAAGGATTTGAAATATTTCTACAGGAAATATTTTCATAAAAATCCAAGGAAAACCCAGCAAGTCAAAAATGCATATTGTGGTCACCTTGCAAATCCTCAACTCAATTAAGGTCAGTTTGGTTCACCAAAATGCACCAAAACCCTCTCTGACCAGAATCAAATTTGAACAACTTTGTACTACCAACTTTCTCTCCTTGACCCCAACTTTTGTGATCATGTTCATATGACCAAATGAGGCCACTACACCAAGTGGTGCATCAAGGAGAAATGATTTGATCAACTAGATCTGCACAAGTTCATTTCTGCTAATTTCTAGGGTTTACAAAAGTTGCATTGGCAACTTTGCCCAAATAAGCTCAAAATTGGTGGAAGACCCTAATTATATGTGTCATTCCACCATGCGGAGTCCCATGGCAAACAGAAACCATCTACTTGCCCAAACCAGCATCAAACACCTTCTGCCACTTTACAAAAATCCCATTTTTGGCCTCTTCCACTAATCTCTGTAGGCTCAACTTTCTACCACGACCCCTCCTAGTCCCCCTCTAGCACCTGTGAGCTTTGCTGCCCGAGGAAGCAATGATGAAGGGGGGGAGAACCCCATTTTTCTTCTCTGGACAGTGGATTCCTCTCTCTCTCTCTCAGCCTCCCTCTCTCCTCTCAGCCTTTCAGAGCATCCAAGGCACTCCCCAGCTTTTGCCCATGCCCCCTTCAGCTGCCAGACGCAAGTGGACGCACGCGGACGCGGGAAAGCCGCGGATGCCGGCCAAAGTCGCGTTCTGGAGCGCCTGGCAGGGCACCCGACCGTTGACACCGCGCCTCCCGGCCACCTCGAGCCTCCCCCGTGCGCCAGTTGATGCCCCTCGACATCCGCTGCACGCCAGCAGGCCGCCCACTTGCTCCCGCGCCTTCCTCTCTCTCTCTCTCCTACAGCTCGCGCCAGAACGCCGCCCCGTTCGGCCAATACTCGCGCCGCTCCTATGGCCCGCCTGCAGCTCGCCCCGCTCCTCCTCTCTCTCCCTGGCACCCTAGACCACTCTCACGAACACCCCCGAGCCCTCCATTCCCTCTCTAACGGACACCCGAGCCGATCCCATGGACACCCGTAGGCCGCGCCTACGGTGGACCTCGGCCAGCCTATAAAAGGCGACACCGAGCCTCTGTATCACTCCCTGTCGCTCCCCCACACTCCTAATCCACCTCCCGCACCACCCATTTGTCCCCAGAGCCGCTCGAGCTCGAGATCGAGCTCGAGCTCCGCCGCCTCGGCTCGCCAGAGTTCGCAAGGTACAGGCCTCCCCCGCTCCTCCTCTGCCCCGATCTGGAGCCACCGCGCCCTACTGATCATTTCCCCCCTTGTCTCCCTCTCTATAGCTGCCGGAAACGGCCGGAGTCACTGCCTCCCGAAGCTCCTCCGCCGCAGCTCCTCATCGTCGGCGAACCAGGCACCCCCTCCGGCCAATCCCACCACCCACCGATGTGCGGCAGCCCCCTGAAGCCATCCCCGCACTCGCCGGAGCTCACCGTGGCCTGCATCATCGCCGGTGAGCACCACGACCCCCCTATCCATGGGTTAGTGATGACAGGTGGGCCCCGCCTGTCATCCTCTCCCTCGTTCCCGCGCCCCTCTCTCTTTGTCCTGCGGGCCCCGACCATCAGGTTTGAAATGGGCGGGCGCACGCGCTGTGCGCTGGCTCGGCTGGGTCGGCCCGATGGCTGGGCCTGCTGCCCTGCAGCTGTTCTGGCCCGGCAGGCACAGTGCCCTTTTTCTTTTTCTTTTCTGTGGCTTTTCCAAAAATTCCACAGAATTAATTATTTATCCAAATGCAATAATTCCAACTCCTAAATTCTTGTAATAATCCCACCTATTTATGGTGCAACTTTCATTCAAATCCAACAACCTTTTCTTCACTGTAAATATTCAAATGTGATTTTAAGCATTTAAATAAACCTTTGAAAACCCATTTCTCCTATTCTGCTACTCCAAATCCAAAACTAGGAATTTTCCCCTTCTTAGTTTTTAACCTAGTATTTAATAAAAATGAGTTGACATTTTTCTGAGCACTTTGGTTTTTCTGTTTTATTATTGCCTTATTTTCTCATTATTATTTTGCGACGATAGATTGCGTTGCTGACGAAGGAGTTGGACCAGAAGACTTTGAAGACCCAGAAGACTTTGTTGAGCCAGGCAAGCAGCCCTTTGACCATGCCTATGAAACCCTTTTTATGCATCTCATATAGCACTTTATTATTGTTGCCTCGGAATCATGATGAGATGGTAGCTACTTTGGTGGGTTGCCTCCATTTCCTCCTTGTTTATACTTGCATTGTGCATGACCCTACCTTCTTATGAGGGTTATGCCGGTGGGAGTAGATAGGATGCTAAAGTAGTTGCTACGCAAAAAGGGACGGGAATGTGCATGGTGATGGAGACAAGGTATTTTCAAAAGACTTTTCAAAATCCCGTCGGGTGCCACTTATGCCCGAGGGAGATAATGAGATGGGTAATCACTTGATGACGAAGTGGTATACCGAGGCAAGTGTGTGTGTTGTTTTCAAAAGCGGATTAGATTTAAGATTTGTCGACTGTCCCAACCTTACATGCGCAACCACTCTACCCTTGTATGAGAAAGGGCATTATTGATTACCTAGGCCAATACTAGCTTGGAGCCTGCATTACTAGTGACGGGAGAGTTTTTGGCGCTCTCTCTCGGTTCGGGGCCGTGCCAGGTAGGGCGGCCAAGACCATTTTTATGGGGCACCGGACACACCGTTGGTACCCCGTGCGAGTGGTATGTGATGAATATGGGAGTGAGGCTCCACCATTTTTAAAGTTGTGAAATGTTGGGCATGGGGGTTACTACCAATCGAGTGGACTCCATGTTAGTGTCGTCTAGGGAAAGATAGTGATCGGGTGCTTACCCCGGGTACTTGAGGTACCGCGGGTCGTGGATGACACGGAAGCTCCCCGGATCTTGTGGGTAAAGTGTGCAACCTCTGCAGAGTGTAAAACTATTCGAATAACCGTGTCCACGATCAAGGACAGTTGGGCGGTGCTGCTTAAACTACGTCCACATGTTTGCAAACCAGTGTGTGTGTTTGGATAAGTGGGAAGAGCTACTTGGGTCAAGTCAAGGGACTTGACATGACTAAGTTGGGTTGATGCCCACTCTATTTATGTTGATATCTGTAACCTGCCCTCATGGTTACTTGAATTCTCCTTTTGCATGTCTTGCAAGTTGTTGAACATGTCATTACACTCAAAACTAGCTTTCCGCAAAGATTTACCTATATCATGCATTGTTGTACCTTGAACCAAAACATGGGTTGCTTGCGAGTACATTCAAAGTACTCATTGGCTTGCCACTGGTTATTTAATTGGCCAGGCATGGAAGAACAGGAGTTCGAAGAAGAGTTCTTTGAAGACGAACATGCGAACTAGGATGTTTCCCAGTCAGAATGCCTGTAGGGTTAAGGCAGATGGCATGGGTTCTACTTATCGACGAAGATTTCCGCTACTTAAGTGTATTTGGTATTCAGCCCTTGTGGCTTTATCTATGTAAGACTTGACCAAAATGGTCATAATTTGTGTAAGACAATATGTATGGATGTAAGACTCTTGTTATTCAGCCTCTGTGTGTTCAGTGAGCATTGATCTCTGGGATCACTGTACACGTGCATTCGGTGATCACGACTTATGAGTCGGGGTCCCCACAGAGGAACCGCAAGATGCGGGAAGAGATGACCATGACCAAGGTCAGGGATGTCACTGAGCTCTACGCTCTAGCTAACAAGTGTGCATAGGCTGAGGAAGGAAGGATACTTCCTGGAGAGGGGGTTGGCGCAGGATCAGAATCGGAAGATGGTGATGCCTTGACTGCCCCGAAGAAGAAAAACCACAAGCGCAACAGGAAGTGCAAGGGGAAAGCTGTTCTTGCTGTGGAGGGATCCAGCAACAGTGGTCCCGCCCAGAAGACTAAGGCTGAGAGATCCAGCAAGGAGGTTGTTGGGTGTGCCTCATGCCAAGCCTTGGCGGCCGCTGGCCAGACCGGAGACTCCAGCAAGCAATACTGCAAGATCCACCGCACCAAGAGCAATGACCTTCAAGACTGCCGGCAAGTAGAGCAGCTTGGCGAGAAGCAGAAGGCTAAATATGAGAAGAGGGATAAGGAGAAAGCCAATGGTGAAGATGGGTCCGAAAAGAAACATGGTGGCCGAAGAGGCCGTCGCGACAAGAATAAGCAGCAGAAAGAGAAGCCCGCAAGAGGTCAAGACAAGAAAGAGGATGATGATGATGACGAAGAAGAAGATGACAACGAGTCTAGTGAGTCAGAGTTCCAAAAGGCCATGGAAGCGATGTGCATTGATGGAGGTGCATCCTTGCACTCTTTCTCACCACGAACTGAAGCAGTGGGTGTGTGAGGTCAATGCTATAGAGCCAGTAATGGGTGCCCAGAAGCCATTGAGATGGTTCAACACGCCCATCATCTTTGACGCCGAGGACCACCCTAATTGCACAACTGCAGTCAGGTGTTTGCCATTGTTGGTTTCACCGACGATACACAACCTCAAAGTGACAAAGATGCTGGTTGATGGTGGGGCCGGTCTCAACTTGTTCTCCCCCGATGTAATCAAGAGGCTGAAGATATCTGATGAGGATCTGAAAAAGACCGGCACGTTCCAGGGAATCAATCCAGGAAGAAGCCAGTCGCAGGACAAAATCACCTTGGTGGAGACATTTGGCAGTGAGCTCAATTCCAGGATAGAGAAGATCGTCTTTGACATCGTCAAGATTCCATTACCTTACAATGGAATCCTTGGACGCATAGCACTTGCAAAGTTTATGGTTGCATCCCACTATGCCTGCAACACATTGAAGATGCCTAGGCCGATAAGTGTCATCACCATTAACTCTGATAAGAAAGATGCATTGATTTGTCCTAATCAACTCTACTGGGAAGCGGTTGCAGCATCTGCCGCCAAGGCACTTGCTCCTGCTAACCAAGCTCCCGGGGGAAGAGGAAGAAGACCGGCAAGACCACTGACTCCAGCAAGCGCGCCTCTGTAAGTGCATCTAGTGCCCCTTAGTGATTTTGGTGTATTAAAGACTTATAGGTTAAGGGACTGATGCATTTGTGAGTGTACACATGTCTACAAGTCTATGAGGAGTTTGATATTTACAGAGAAAGTCGACCACTAAAAATGAATGTCTTCAACTGAAGACTTTGGATTTCAGAAGACTTTCTAAAGACTTTGAAAGGGAAGAAGTTGGTGTGACCGTGAAGACTTGATATTCATGCAAGGAATATGAAGCTAGAAGACTTTTGTTTCCATAGTTTCATTTTCTCTTTCTTGAGTCATAGGAAACACTATACTATTAAAGGGGGTCGAGGAAAAACTAAGGAAAAGTTTCCAAGTGATGCTCATCTCAAAATCCTATACCTACCAATCCCTTCGAGTGAAGCCATTGGAAATCTCATACAGTTCAGTCAGTTTCTTCAATGACAGAGACGAAGATCTTCTGGTCTCTGAGGAATTTGTTCTGACTGAGGAGTTAGGAATTCGCCAGTGTGGATTTCCTACAAGTGAGGAACATGATAGGCCTGAGGAATTTGATAGCCAAATTTCCGACCATTGCTGTGCTATGCGCCGACTGTCCCAAAATATCTACCCACCTAACGGTCATATCATTGAAGGGCATTTATGTCTTATCATGCCGGGCTGCTCCCTAGGTTATAAATAGCCTCCCCCTACAACCACTAGCTGGTTGACTGCTCCACGAGAAATTGACACTTGTCATTGTGAGCATCCCATCCTTCGAGGACTTTGAGCGAAAACCATCAAGTAAGGAAAAACCCAAAACCCCAAACCAAACACCTACAAACCCAAAGTGATTGAGCATCACTGAAGAGATTGTTCCTGTGTGGAACCGACGCTTGTTACCTTTGAGGACTGTGCATCCTCCAAACGGTTAGGCGTCATGGTCTAGAGCATCCAAGAGGAAATTCTGGATCGCCGAGTGACCGAGTCTGTGAAGGTTTGGAAGTCACCTGAAGACTTACCACGAGTGATTGGACGAGGTCTGTGTGACCTTAATTCAAGGATAATACGGTGAGGACTGTGTGTCCGGGACTGTGTGTCCTCAGGTTTAAATACCTAGCCGCTCCAACCAGACGTATGACTGTCACAACAGTTGGAACTGGCCTACCAAATCACTGTCTTCACCGAGCTAACAGGTTCTATTTCCTCAACCCTTTCATTTCCTCATTACTGTGTTGTGTACTCGATCGCTACTATTTGAAGACTTTGACTAAAGACTTTCTCAATTTCCTCAGTTCAGTTTCTTCAATCAGTTGTCTTCAGCCTGCTTATCCTGTGTTTACGCTTTGTGTACTCTGTGCTTGTTTTCATATCATCATGATGACTGTGCTTTTGTTCTATTAGGTCTGCACCTGAGTACTTATTCCGCTACTAGTAGTTCTTCGCTTAGGAATTTCCTCACCCTGAAATTCCTCAGTGAAGAATTCATAAAAATCGCCTATCCACCCCCCTCTAGTTGACTTAACGTACTTTCAATTGGTATCAGAGCAAGGTACTCCCTTGTTCTGTGTGATTTTGGTTTAACCGCCTGGAGTATTAGTTATGTCGACCACAGGAATGAAGACAGTGACATGCCCCATCTTTGATGGTCATGATTATCCCAAGTGGAAGGCCATGATGAAGAAGCGGCTCATGACGATGACCAGCAAACTATGGACCGTCACTGAGATTGGTCTTACCGACCTCTGCAAGATGGCGGAGGCTGATGACATTCACAAGTACACTCTACTTAACCTCACGACGAAGGACATCATCTGCTCGGGCTTGTCTCAAAATCAGTTCAGGAACATTATGCATCTTATCCATGGGAAGCTCATTTGGGACCGACTCTCTGAGGTCTATGAAGGTCATCGAGCTCATCATGATCCCTAGTTTGAGGATTTCATGGAATCGCGCAAGGCTATGACTTTCAATCCGGAATCATCATCCTCTTCACCATGCCTTATGGCAAAGGGTGCCAAGGTAACTGAATGCTACCTATCTGAGTCCAGTGATGATGAATCTGGTGATGAATTTGGACCTAGCTATACTAAACATGCTTCCCTTGCCACTAAACAACAAAGAGCTTTGGAAAAAGTTCAAAACATGCTAGATGAGAGCGATGATATGTTGGGTGAAGAAATGGATCGTTCTAAAGCTTTGGCCGAAAGTCTTCAGAGACTTTAGTCCAAGTTTGATAACCGTCAGAGTCATCATAACACTCTCTTATCTGATCATGAGAAGCTTTCTTATGAATTTCTTCAAAGAAAGCAAGATCTTGAGCAACTAAGGGTGAGTTATGAAGATCTTCAGAAGGAGCGTGATTCATTACTTGCTCAAAAAATCAGCGCTGCTCAGGAAGAATTCATGCCACCATGTTTGAAATGCATTGAACATGAATCTGCTAATTCTTCACCTGAAAGTTCAAATGCTTCTCTTGCTGCAAATTCTTCAACTGTCTCTGCTATCTCTAATTCCTCATCTGAGGATGCTGCTAGTATCACTGACCATGCATGGCTGAAGGAATTGTATATGATAGGCAAGTACAAAAGCCTCAAAGGGCATCATGCACTTTGTGATGTGCTTAAAAAGCAGATCCTCAAAAAGAACCCTAGGAAAGAGGGTATTGCCTTTGAGAGGAAATTCAATGCTGATGGGACCTACTGGAAACCTAAGCAGTATCCCAAAACCTCATGGGTTGCTGCAAAGGGACCTTCAGTGGATCCATCTTCTCTGTCTAGCTTTACATGTGAATCTTCATATTCTTATGATGAGTCATTTGACTCCAACTATAAACTGTTCAAAATCAGAATGGTGAAGTATTTGCTAGATACGTTGGCACTAACTGCAGAAACAGTGCCCCTATGAAGAAAATCCGGGTTCCCAAAAAGTTCCTTGAAAGTCTTCAGGTGAATGTCATCATGACACTACCTGTGAGGAATAGGAACCCCAGATCTAATTCTTCATATGGACCAAATTCTTCATATGGATCCAAGTCCTCTTACGGACCAAATTCCTCACATGGATCAAATTCCTCAAAAGGATCAAAGTCCTCATATGAACATCATCATGCTAACACTTCTGTTTCACAGGGAAAGTCTAAGGGCTATGAATATGTGCATTATTCTTCAAATCATTATGTTCATAAATCCTCAAAGAATTTCTCTGCTTATTCATATGCTTACTCTAACCCCTCTCATGTGAAACGAAGTCGATTGGCTTCAATGCCACTGTTCTCTAATGGAGCTCGTAGAATGATGAACTCTTTGCCACCCCTCCAGATGTGGGTGGTGAAGAAAAAGAACTAATCTATTATGTAGGGCCAGGTCTCCAGACGAACTTAAACGTCTGAAGAATTTGCTGGAGACCTGAATATGCTTGAAAGGACGCAAGCTAATCATGATGAAATGAATTTTCATTTCTCACGTCCTAATATTGCTTTATCTGTTCTCTTACCTGATGAAATTGATCTGATGAAATTAATGTCATATTCTTCACTGATGAAGTATATGAGTTCGTAAGTTACACTAATTCATATGCAGGATGATCAACCTAAAGCCACTGAGTGGGTCCTCGACAGTGGATGTACAAATCACATGACTAGTGATAGGAGCTTATTGATGGACACTGCTTTATCTCCATCACATCTGAAGCATATCACCTACGCCGACAAAGGCAAAAGCAAGGTATTGGGTCTAGGTAAAGTTGCAATCTCAAAGGACCGACACATGGACAAAGTCATGCTTGTCGAGTCCTTAGGGTTCAACCTCATGTCTGTCTCAATGCTTTGTGATCTTGATATGGTTGTTGTCTTTGGAAAGTATCATTGTGTTATGATCATGGAAGCTGACAATTCCAAAGTCTTCGAAGGCTTTAGGAGAGGAGATTTGTATATTGTTGATTTCTCTACAGGACCACAACCTGCTACATGTCTACTTGCAAAAGCTTCAGAAGGCTAGCTATGGCATCAACGACTTGGTCATGCTGGCATGAGGAACTTGCACACGCTCGCGAAGAAGAAGCATGTCATTGGCAACGAGGGTGTCAAATTCCTCAAGGACCATCTGTGCGAAGCTTGTGAAGCTGGAAAGATGACCAAGGCCAAGCATCCCTCAAATACCATCATGACTACCACTCATCCATTTGAATTGCTTCACATGGATCTCTTTGGCCCTACTCATTATGCCACATTTACTAATGTTGCATCTGTATATGGCTTTGTCATAGTTGATGACTATTCTCATTACACATGGGTGCATATCTTCACTTACAAAACTGAAGTGCAGGAAGTCTTCAAACGATTTTCCTCGAGGGCTTCAACCAACTTTGGTGTGAAGATCAAGCACATCAGAAGTGACAATGGAACTGAGCTCAAGAATACTAGTCTTGATGATTATCTTGATGAACTTGGTATTACTCATGAATTATCTGCTCCTTATACTCCTCAGCAGAATGGCGTCGTGGAGCGCAAGAACAAGACTCTTGTTGAGATGGCTCACACTATGCTTGATGAGTACAAGACGCCTCCTTGCTTCTGGCCTGAGGCAATTGATACTGCGTGCCACATCATCAAAAGGGTATATCTTCACAAATTCTTCAGAAATACCTCATATGAACTCCTCATTGACAAGAAACCCAATGTGAGTTATTTCAAAGTCTTCAGTGCTAAATGTTGGATTAGAGATCCTCATCACAATTCTAAATTTGCACCGAAAGCACACGAAGGTTTTATGCTTGGTTATGGAAAGGACTCGCACACCTACAGAGTTTTCAACACCTATCACCACAAGGTTGTTGGAACTGTAGATGTGCGGTTCGATGAAACTAATGGCTCGCAAAGAGAGCACCTACCTCCTGTGCTAGATGAAATACCACCTAAAGAATCCATCAAGTTCAAGGCTACTGAGGATGTCATTCCTACCGAAGAATCTGCCGAAGAAGTCACTCCAGAACATGAAGAACATCATGTTGGTGCCCCTGAAGAAGATGGCTCTGAAGAAAATGCTGAGCAAATTCCTCATCGTCAACCAGCTCATCCTCGCGTTGCTAATGAAGTGCAGATTGAGAAAATCATCAACGACATCAAAGCACCAGGTCCTCTCACACGCTCAAAAGCTTCACATTTGTCTAACTTTTGTGGGCACTTTGCTTTCGTATCTATCACACAACCCACTAAGGTACATGAAGCATTTCTGGAGCCCGAGTGGATTCAAGCTATGCAAGAAGAATTACATCAGTTCGACCTCAACAATGTCTGGGAACTTTTCAAGCGACCAGACCCTCGCAAGCACAATATCATCGGCACAAAGTGGATCTACCATAACAAGCAAGATGAAAATGGCCTTGTGGTGAGGAATAAGGCACAGCTTGTAGCTCAAGGCTACACACAGGTTGAAGGAATTAATTTTGATGAAACTTTTGCACCTTTTGCTAGACTTGAGCTATTTGCATATTAATTGCTTATGCTAACTATCAGAATATCATATTATATCAAATGGATGTGAAAAATGCATTCCTCAATGGTAATCTTGAGGAAGAAGTATATGTTGCTCAACCCCCAGGTTTTGAGGATCCAAAGCATCCTGACAAAGTCTTCAGACTCAACAAGGCCCTCTATGGCCTCAAGCGGGCCCCTCGGGCATGGTATGATACTTTGAAGGAATTCCTCATGAAGAAAGGCTTCAAACGTGGTTCACTTGACCCAACTCTTTTCATCAAAACTTATGATGATGAACTATTCGTGTGCCAAATATACGTTGATGATATCATTTTTGGCTGGAGTGACCAATGTTACAGTGATGAATTTGCCTATATGATGAGTGAAGAATATCAAATGTCTATGATGGGAGAATTGAAATTCTTCTTGGGTCTTCAGATTCTTCAACAACGAAATGGCATCTTCATATCTCAGGAGAAATACCTCAAGGATGTATTGAGAAAATTCGGCATGCAAGATTGCAAAGGAGTCAAAATCCCTATGCCCACAAATGGCCATCTATACATTGATGAAAATGGTATTGGCTTTGATCAAAAGGTATACCACTCCATGATTTGCTCTTTATTGTATTTATGTGCATCTAGGCCAGATATTATGCTTAGTGTTTTCATGTGTGCCCGTTTTCAAGCTACACCGAAGGAATCACACCATAAGGCTGTGAAGCATATTCTTCGATATCTAGCTCACACTCCAACACTTGGATTATGGTATCCCAAGGGTTCGACTTTTGATCTCATTGGATATTCAGATTCTGACTATGCTGGTGATTGTGTGGACCGCAAGTCAACATCAGGCGCATGCCATTCCCTTGGACGATCTTTGGTATGTTGGTCCTCGAAAAAACAAAACTGCGTATCATTGTCAATTGCTGAAGCTGAGTACATTGCTGCTGGTTCGTGCTGTGCTCAATTGCTATGGATGAAGCAAACACTCAAGGACTACGGCATCAATGCGAAGAATGTGCCTCTCTACTGTTATAATGAGAGTGCCATCAAGATTGCTCATAACCCAGTTCAGCACTCCAAGACAAAGCACATTCAGATTCGTCATCATTTTCTTCGTGATCATGTGTTGAAGGGCGACATCTTCATCGAGCACGTGAAGACTAAAGAACAGCTAGCCGATATCTTCACAAAGCCCTTGGATGAGAAGAGATTTAGCAAGTTGCGGTGTGAGCTAAATATCTTAGAATCTTCGAATGTCCTTTGAAAAGGACACACATCCTAACACTTATGCAAAATTGATGACTTAGATGTGCAACACACGAAGTAACGTTTTTCTTCATTCAATGAAGACTAACCCTCTAAGTGTGAAGAAATTAATGAAGAATTTGATTCTCAAAGCCCTACGACAATTATACGCGGTATCTGAAATCATCATTCTTATACGGTGGGTTACGCCACCAACAAAAGTTGAAAATCTACAATTTGAGTATTTCTTCAGTTTCGAAATTGCTTGGTTGTTCAACTTCTTCAACTTTGTTATGTCTTCACTCTTTCCATCGTTTTTCTTCATTGACTATATATATATATGAGTTTATGTCCTCTATAACATTCACTTATTGCTATTTCTTCAAGTTGCCTTTTTTCTGCTAAGTGAATGTGATCGTTCCCTTCCCCCTCTATGCTATACTCAACCTAGTCCGTTCACAAATTCTTCATGTGCGTTCTATTTGAAACCCATTCAAAATCTTCACTATGTCCTTGTCAGCTGAAGAATTTGTGAACGAAACATTAAAATTTTCTTATCTAAATTTTCGGCTTTTGCCGCCTAAACCATTCCACATCCCACGGTAAGAATTATCTATTCACCCACGATCTCACACGATCGTCACCGCTCTGTACGTGGGTGACACATGTCGCTAGGATGAGAAGGGTCAGGGGCACGTTCGTCCATTTTCCTCGGGCGAGCAGTTTTTCACCTCGACAATATATACCCCTCACCCTCCTCAGACTGTTTTTACTCCGCTCAACCTCACTCCCTCGCTTAAGCTCTCAAAACCTAGCGCCGCCGCTATTTCCATCATCGCCGGTGAGGAAGAGCTTCACTGCCTCGACCTCGTCACCATCGTACTCGCACCGGCTGCGGATTTCTTCACTCCACCACCGCCAAGTTAGGTGTATCCCCCCGCCAAGTTAGGGCGTGGAAGACCTGGACTGACGAACTTCCAATCTACATTCCCAGTTTGTCGTGTTCTTCGTCAAGGGTAATTAAAATTTACTTTTACTGCCCTTGTTGATTCTTATGATTTCTACAAAATCTTCAAAAGGTGTTTATTCTTCAATCTTCACACTCTAAACACCTCACACAAACATCTGTTCTTGATCTGTTTCTCTAAGCAACATTTTTCTTCAAGATTCCCCAATTGTGTGGATTTTCAATCTATACAACTCTGGAACCTAAGTCAAAGAACGCTTAGTGAAATTCCTCAAGACACATCTGGTCAAATTCCTCAAACTTGTTCTTTTCGCAAAAACTTCTGAGAACGCATATGACCTCTCCCAATTCTTCACACCTATACTCTGTTCACAGGTACTCATGTCCGCTGCTGAATCACTAGGTTCTCATCAACTTAACTCATTTGTAGCGTTCCTCGAAGAAAAGTTGCACACCTCGTCAGAGGACTCAATTGTTAAAAATCTCCATCTGAAGAAAATGGCAGATGGCAAGAAACCTCCGAAGGGAGGCAAGAGACTGGAAGTCAACACTGCTTTTGAAATCCCTGAAGATATCTATGATGGATATCACGCACTGATAACCCACAAGTATAGGGGATCAATTGTAGCCTCTTTCGATAAGTAAGAGTGTCGAACCCAACAAGGAGCTAAAGGTAGAACAAATATTCCCTCTAGTTCTATCAACCACTGATACAACTCTACGCACGCTTAACGTTCGCTTTACCTAGAACAAGTATGAAACTAGAAGTACTTTGCAGGTGTAATGGGATAGGTTTGCAAGAATATAAAGAGCACGTAAATAAAAACTAGGGGATGTTTTAGGTAAAGAAGCAATAAAGTTAGTATAGCGAGTATGGAAAAGTGGTGGTAGGAGTTGTGAAATTGTCCCTAAGCAATTGACTTCTTTAGTAGATCGATAGCAAGTTTTATGTGGGAGAGGCCACTGCTAGCATGTCATCCCTGACTTGGAATTCTATGCACTTATGATTGGAACTATTAGAAAGCATCCGCAACTACTAACATTCATTAAGGTAAAACCCAACCATAGCATTAAGATATATTGGTCCCCCTTCAATCCCGTATGCATCAATTCCTATGCTAGGTTGAAGCTTCTGCCACTCTTGCCCTCCAATACATAGTCCTATCAACATACAAATAACCCTATGGTGTGATCCACACGTGCGCTCATATGATGGGCACCAAAGGACAACAACATAACCATAAGCAATTTAAACCAATCATAGCAATTCACCAATTACTGATGGGACAATGAAAATCTACTCAGACATCATAGGATGGCAACACATCATTGGATAATAATATGAAGCATAAAGCACCATGTTCAAGTAGAGGGTACAGCGGGTTGCGAGAGAGTGGACTGCTATAGATAGATGGGGGAAGGTGATGAAGATGTTGGTGAAGATGATGGAGGTGTTGGTGTAGATCGCCGTCACACGATGATGGCCCTGGCGGTGTTCCGGCGCCACCAGGAGAGAGAGGGAGAGAGCCCCCCTTCTTTTTCTTCTTCCTTGACCTTCTCCCTAGATTGGAGAAGGGTTTACCCCTTGGTCCATGGCTTCCATGGTGGCGGAGGGGCGAGAGCCCCTTCAAGATTGGATCTGTCTCTCTGTCTCTCTCTGTTTACTCGTTCCAAATTCTGGCCTTTCCACCGTTTCTTATATTCCCGGAGATCCGTAACTCTGATTGGGCTGAAATTTTAACACGATTTCTATCCGGACATTGGCTTTCTTGTGGCGAAAGAAGGGCACGAACCTCCTTACGGGGTGGCCACGAGGGCCCAGGGCACGCCCCCTTCCTCGTGGCCCCCTCGGGCATCGTCTCGTGTTGATTCTTATTCCCAGAAATCACATATATTCCAAAAAAAATCTCCGTCAGTTTTTATCCCATTTGGACTCCGTTTGATAGGGATTTTCTGCAAAACAAAAAACATGCAACGAACAGGAACTGGCACTGGGCACTGGATCAATATGTTAGTCCCAAAAATAGTATAAAAAGTTGCCAAAAGTATATAAAAGTTGTAGAATATTGGCATGAAACAATTAAAGAAATCATAGATACGACAGAGACGTATCAACATCCCCAAGCTTAATTCCTGCTCGTCCTTGAGTAGGTAAATGATAAAAAAAGATAATTTTTGATGTGGAATGCTACCTAGCATAATCTTGATCATGTAATCTAATCATGGCATGAATATTTAGACACGAGTGATTCAAAGCAACAGTCTATCATTTGACATTAAGACAATAGTACTTCAAGCATACTAATAAAGCAATCATGTCTTTTCAAAATAACATGGCCAAAGAAAGTTATCCCTACAAAATCATATGGCTCGCTATGCTCCATCTTCATCACACAAAATATTCAAATCATGCACAACCCCGATGACAAGCCAAGCAATTGTTTCATACTTTTGATGTTCTCAAACCTTTTCAACTTTCACGCAATACATGAGCGTGAGCCATGGATATAGCACTATAGGTGGAATAGAATATGATGATGGAGGTTGTGTGGAGAAGACAAAAAGGGATAAAGTCTCACATCGACGCGGCTAATCAACAGGCTATGGAGATGCCCATCAATTGATGTCAATGCGAGGAGTACGGATTGCCATGCAATGGATGCACTAACAGTTATAAGTGTCTGAAAGCTCAAACTGGAAACTAAGTGGGTGCATCCAACTTTCTTGCTTATGACGACCTAGGGCATTTGAGGAAGCCCATCGTTGGAATATACAAGTGAAGTTCTATAATGAAAATTCCCACTAGTATATGAAAGTGATAACTCAAGAGACTCTCTATATGAAGAACATGGTGCTACTCTGAAGCACAAGTGTGGTAAAAGGATAGTAGCATTGCCCCTTCTCTCTTTTTCTCTCATTTTTTTCTTTTTTTTTCTTTTTTTCTTTTTTTGTTTTGGTGGGCTTCTTTGGCCTCTTTTTGTTAATGTCCGGAGTCTCATCCCGACTTGTGGGGGAATCATAGTCTCCATCATCCTTTCCTCACTAGGGCAATTCTCTAATAATGATGATCATCACACTTTTATTTACTTACAACTCAATATTACAACTCGATGTCTAGAACAAATTATGACTCTATATGAATGCCTTCGGCGGTGTACCAGGATGTGCAATGATCTAGCATAGCAATGACATCAAAAAACGGACAAGCCATGAAAACATCATGCTAGCTATCTTACGATCATGCAAAGCAATATGACAATGTTGCTCAAGTCATGTATATGAAAATGATGGAAGTTGCATGGCAATATATCTCAGAATGGCTATGGAAATGCGATGATAGGTAGGTATGGTGGCTGTTTTGAGGAAGATATAAGGAGGCTTATGTGTGATAGAACGTATCATATCACAGGGTTTGGATGCACCGACGAAGTTTGCACCGACTCTCAAGGTGAGAAAGGGCAATGCACAGTACCGAAGAGGCTAGCAATGATGGAAGGTTGAGAGTGCATATAATCCATGGACTCAACATTAGTCAAAAAGAACTCACATACTTATTGCAAAAATCTATTAGTCATCGAAACAAAGTCCTACGCGCATGCTCCTAGGGGGATATATTGGTAGGAGAAGACCATCGCTTATCCCCGACCGCCACTCATAAGGAAGACAATCAATAAATACCTCATGCTCCAACTTCGTTACATAACGGTTCACCATACGTGCATGCTACAGGAATCACAAACTTCAACACAAGTATTTCTACAATCCACAACTACCCACTAGCATGACTCTAATATCACCATCTTTATATCTCAAAACTATTGCAAGGAATCAAACATATCATATTCAGTGATCTACAAGTTTTATGTAGGATTTTATGACTAACCATGTGAATGACCAATTCCTGTCATCTCTATAAATAGATATAAGTGAAGCAAGAGAGTTTAATTCTTTCTACAAAATATATGCCCGTGCTCTAACAAATATAAGTGAAGCAAAGGAGCATTCTAAAAATGGCGGTTTTCTATGTGAAGAGAAACATGCAATCCAAACTTCAAATGATATAAGTGAAGCACATGAAGCATTCTATAAAGACATACTCAAAAAGTATAAGTGAAGTGCAAAGCGCATTCTATAAATCAACCATGGACTATCTCATACCAGCATGGTGCATCAAATAAAAGTGAAAACTAAATGCAAAAGACGCTCCAAGATTTGCACATATCACATGAACGAAACGAATCCGAAAAAACATACCGATACTTGTTGAAGAAAGATGGGATGCCTTCCGGGGCATCGCCAAGCTTAGACGCTTGAGTCTCCTTGAATATTTACTTGGGGTGCCTTGGGCATCCCCAAGCTTGAGCTCTTGCCTCTCCTCCTCCTCACATCGAGACCTCCTCGATCTTCGAACACTTCATCCACACAAAACTCAACAGAAAGCTCGGTAAGATCCGTTAGTATAATAAAGCAAATCACTACTCTAAGTACTGTTGAAAACCAATTCATATTTTGTTTTTTCATTTTATCTACTGTAATATAACTTTTCCATGGCTTAATCCACTGATAGAAATCGATAGTTTCATCAAAACAAGCAAACTATGCATCAAAAACAGAATCTGTCTTAAACATGACAGTCTGTAGTAATCTGAATATTCACCATACTTCTGGTACTCCAAAAATTCTTAAACAATTAGTAAAAATAAGAAATTTGTATAGAAAGACAGTGCAAAACGTTTCAGAACCGTTTGACGTGCCTGTAAAAAATGTAAAATCGCGCACTACAGCCAAAGTTTCTGTTTTCCACCGCACAAACCAACAAGCAATGTAAACATCCTAAAGGCAAATCCTGGCGCATTATTTTTATTTTTAAACTTTATAAAAGCACACAAAAGAAATAAATGACTCTATAAAACTTCCGAGTTGTCTCCCTGGCAGCGATTTCTTTAAAGCCATTAAGCTAGGCATATAGTGCTCAAGTAATGGATCCACCCGGATCCCAAGGTCTATCAAAGCCAATTTTAATTAACAATGTTTTGTGATTTATTAGTGAGCACAAAGTAACATAGATCATGTAACAACGAAGTCTAACTCTCTTCCTATGCATCGGCATGTCATAAAAAAACAATTCATGCACACATAATAAAGGCCAATGCATAGTACAAACAGTTTCTTGCAATTTTATCATATTGGAAACATGGAGAGGCCGAGATGTAGTTCCTCTCTCATAATAATTGCAAGTAGGAGCAGCAAGCACATGCATATTATATTCATCAAAATCATCATGTGTAGTAGTAAAACGCAGCCCATCAATATAATCCTTAATAAGGGCAAACTTCTCCGATATAGTGTAGTCGGGAGAATTCAAAAAGACAATAGGACTGTCATGCGTGGGTGCAATAGCAACAATTTCATGTTTAACATAAGGAACTATATAAAGTTCATCTCCATAAGCATAATTCATATTGGCATCCTGGCCACAAGAATAGCAAGCATCAAGTTCATCAAAAAGGGATATTGCAAACGAATCAACGGGATCATATCATTTATCATAGCATTCATCCTTCGGTAAGCACGAAGGGAAATTAAACAATGTATGAGTTGAAGAGTTACTCTCATTAGAAGGTGGGCACTGTCAGATTTCGGATTCCGGCAAAACCCTTGAGGTTCAAACACTAGGGTGCGCACAAAGATCTCCCCCCCTTTAGCTCGCACATATCACGATCTCACGACCTACCTCGACGAACCCAAAGAATAGGAGACACAAGAGTTTATACTGGTTCAGGCCACCGATGTGGTGTAATACCCTACTCCAGTGTGGTGTGGTGGATTGCCTCTTGGGTTGAGGATGAACAGTTACAAGGGAAGAACAACCTCCTGAGGAGAGGTGTTCTTGTGCTTGGTGAGTTTGAGTGGTTGACGGTGGTCTCTCTCTCTAGATGAGCCGATCTCCCCCTCTTTGGTGGTGGCTAGTCCTATTTATTGGGGCCCTGGTCCTCTTCCCAAATATTGAGCGGGAAGGGATCCCACAATGGCCAAATTCGAAGGGAGACAACTAGTACAAGTTATCCTGACAAAAGTAGTCTTCGTCTGCCAAAGGCTCTGGTGGTGACGCCATCTTGGGCTCCACGGTGACCTATGTCCTGCCGTCCTGCTGGTCTTATTCTTGTTGCACTGATATGGAAACCTTTGCTTGATGCCTCGGGAATCCTCGCCTGCGCTTGCCTCTTTAGCACCAAAGAGGAAACGAGAACACTGCGCACTAGCGCCCGCCTGGCTCCAGTCGTCATGGCTTGCATCACAGAAACCTCCCGAGGTGTCCCTTGCCTTGATCTCCCCGCCCCTCGCGAGTCAGCCTGGTGAGGCCGCCCCTGAGGAGGTCTTGCGTTGTCTACCTCGCGAGGCTTGGCCCCTCGCGAGGGTCTTGAGTGTTTGCTGGTAAAGATGGGCCGTATAGGGCCGCTGGTGGAGCCACGCCGTGGGCCGCAGGCAGGCAAGTCTGGGGACCCCCGTTCCCAGGACGCCTACAGTAGTCCCCGGGCCCAAGGCGCGCTCATACTTGGCTTTGAGGCGAAGCCAAAGGGCAAGTGCGGAGCACCGCGGGCCCCAACAGCCTGCGGCCCCAGTCAACGCGTGGTGATCGATTGGACGTGGGCGGGGCTGCTTCCCCACACAGCCTTGTTATCCGTCTGGCTAGGTGGCCATGGCTGTCGGTGTCAAAACCAGCGGATCTCGGGTAGGGGGTCCCGAACTGTGCGTCTAAGGTTGATGGTAACAAGAGACAGGGGACCTGAAGTTTTACCCAGGTTCGGGCCCTCTTGATGGAGGTAATACCCTACGTCCTGCTTGATTGATATTGATGAATATGAGTATTACAAGAGTTGATCTACCATGAGATCGTAATGGCTAAACCCTAGAAGTCTAGCCTATATGACTAAGGTATCGAGTATATCCTTTTCGGACTACACCCTCCGGTTTATATAGACACCGGGGGGATCTAGGGTTACATAGAGTCGGTTAAATAAGAGGGAATCTTCATAGTTGTTCGCCAAGCTTGCCTTCCACGTCAAGGAGAGTCTCATCCGGACACGGGTACAATCTTCGGTCTTCATATCTTCACAGCCCATCAGTCCGTCCCATAGATAACAGGCTGGACGCCCGAGGACCCCTTAGTCCAGGACTCCCTCAGTAGCCCCTGAACCTGGCTTAAATGACAAGGTATCCGGCGCGTAGTGCTATCTTCGGCATTGCAAGGCGGGTTCCTCCTTCCGAACTCCCGAATAGTTTCCAGATGAATTGATCGTGTCCGAACCTGTAACACACACGGCATACAACCGCAGAGAGAATATAATAACGCACAAGTCCAATCTGCTGACAACTTTAGTAATGCAACGTCACGCCTGTCTGGTCATAATTTCGAACCGCTTTTTGCCCCACGTTTCGAGACGCGGTTGTCATTGGCACATCTTGTCAAAGCAGAGATCGTGTCCCCGTATTATGGGATTCTCATCAATACGAGCGTGGGTAACCCAACCGCGCCGTTTACACAGCCCTTGGGAGCAGGGGAATTTTAAGGCGAATGGGGGGGGGGCGTTCGATATTCATCGCCCTTATAAGGAGATAAGATTCCCCTTTTTTCTCCCACGCTTCTTCCTGCCTCTCCGTTCTTGAGCTCCAACACCCAATCTCTAATTTCCCTGTCTCGAGAAAACACTCAACCATGTCCGGATCCAGAGGTCAAGGCAAATGGATGGCCTCCTCCATTAAGGAGGAGGACACCGCCGAGCTTCGGGCGGCCGGGTATCTAGCGAAGGAAATCGCCCACCATCTTCCAGCCCAGGGACAAATCATCCCCACACCGAAGCCCAACGAGAGGGTAGTGTTCATCCCTCATTTCCTCCACGGGCTAGGGTTTCCACTCCACCCCTTCGTCCGCGGGATAATGTTCTACTATGGGATAGACTTCCACGATCTATCCCCAAACTCCTTCCTCAATATCTTAGCATTCATCATCGTGTGCGAGGCCTTCCTCCGCATCCACCCCCACTTCGGGCTGTGGCTTAAACCTTCAATGTGAAGCCCAAGGTGGTGGACGGATAGCACACAGAGTGCGGGGGCTCCATGGTGAGCAAGCTCAATAATGTCTCTTGGCCAAAAGGCACATTCGTGGAATCTGTCAGGGAGTGGCAGAAGCTATGGTTCTACATCACCGAACCCCGCGATGCCACATGGGCAGCGGCGGCCGAATCCAACTCTGGTCCCGTGTGCGGCTCACCTCCCGGGTCGAGAAGAGCCCAAACTGGTGTTCGTCAGACGAGCTGACTGCACTGCAAACGCGTATCCAAAGTATGATCGATAAGGACATCAAGCTTGTCGACATAATCCAAGTGATGTTGGTGCGCCGAATCCTTCCCTGCCAGAGCTGAAGCCGTCGTCTATGGGATTTCAACCCGAAGAAACACCTTACCTTGGTGAGGCTTTTCGAAACGACTCACGAAGATGCCTAGAAGTTGCTTTTCAAGGGCAACGAGATACCGCCGGCCACTGGCTCGGACCGGGGTCATGACATAAATCACTCTCCCAACGAGGTATGTTGTTTTCAACACATCCCTTACTTGCTTGTTTCAAGGATGATATCTAAGCTTCCATTACCATTGCTTTTTCAGTACTGGTTGAAGAAGGCGAAGCAGATCCGGTGTCCGGCTCCCTTGCCCAGGGAGCCAGTCATCCCATGCTTAGCAAAGATGTTGGAGCCGGCACCTTATAAGGCACCAGAGAAGAAGGCCACAGGAAAGGCCAAGGGGGCTTGGAGCGGTCCTCGCCGCAAGGGTACCTCAGACGTGATGTCCGAAGACAAAGCCCATTCCCCCGCCGTCGAGGACGACACAGATGAGGAGGAGGAGAGCGACTCTCCCCCTGATGGGGGAGGAAGAAGAGGGCGGCCTCCGCAACTCTGGAGGCGGAGGTGCCCAAAAGGGGGAAGGACTCCCTCGCGGATAACTCCACATGGGATGTCAACGATAGTCCGAAGAGATGCCCCCGTGCTAAGCCTCGGGCCGCATCGTAAGTACTAATACCTTATCCGCCATGAAATTTCCCCTCCTCATTGTATTGAGATGATTGGTTATGTTATTGTAATTTGGCCCACAATAGCCCTTTGCGATCCTCGTCAGGAGGCTCGCTGGATTCCAAGGCGATGGCCAGCGACTCCCTGCCAGCCGCACACTCCCCCAAGACCAGGGATGATGCAGAGGTGCTGTCCCGAAGGATTGTTCCCGGCGGGGGAGAGGCTCAGGAGGCGCCCGAAGGCGAAACCTCCATCGCCAGACACCAAGGGGAATCAATTCCCCCGGTGACTGGCGGGGAGGGCCGTATACAATTCGGCCCTCGACTGGACTCCATTCTGGAGACCGAGGCGGCTCCGGAATCTAGCACGCACCCTCCTTCGAAAGAAGGGGGATGCCTGTTCCTCCGGTGGCCCCTGTCCAACCAGGGGCACCAGATAGTCTGCTTGGAGCGCTGCGAGGCGCTTCCATTATGGAGGAGCACCGTGTCCTTATGGGCACGGTGATTGAAAGGGTCCAGTCCGCCAAGAGAGGACTAACTGAGGCCTGCGGCAACCTGCTAACAGGTTTTGAGGTAAGTGACACCAAAAGGAGAGAATCCCAATGTAGACAGTACCCCCTGAGACACTGTCCGGTGATCGAAAAGAAAAAACCGGACAGAGGATGGGACTCTACTTGGCATGGAAGGCAAGCTAGGCAATACGGATATGTATATCTCCTCCTTTGTAACCGACCTTGTGTAACCCTAGACCCCCCCGGTGTCTATATAAACCGGAGGGTTTTAGTCCGTAGGACAACAAACAATCATACCATAAGCTAGCTTCTAGGTTTTAGCCTCTTCGATCTCGTGGTAGATCAACTCTTGTAATACTCATATCATCAAGAATAAATCAAGCAGGACGTAGGGTTTTACCTCCATCAAGAGGATCCGAACCTGGGTAAAACATCGTGTCCCCTGCCTCCTGTTACCATCCACCTTAGACGCATAGTTCGGGACCCCCTACCCGAGATCCGCCGGTTTTGACACCGACATTGGTGTTTTCATTGAAAGTTCCTCTGTGTCATCGCCGTTAGGCTTGATGGCTCCTACTATCATCGATAGCGATGCAGTGCAGGGTGAGACTTTTCTCCCCGGACAGATCTTTGTGTTCGGCGGCTTCGCATTGTGGGTCAACTCGCTTGGCCATCTGGAGCAGATCGAAAGTTACGCCCCTGGCCACCAGGTCAGGTTTGGAAGCTTAAACTACACGGCCGATATCTGCGGAGACTTGATCTTTGATGGATTCGAGCCCCTGCCTTGTGCGCCACATGGTCACGATGAGTACGATTTAGCTCTACCATCGTACAGTGTTCAAGAAATCGCACCGGCAGCCGCTCCGACCCTTAATTCAGAGCCAGTTGCGCCATCCATGGACGGGTGGATAGACCCCGCCATGGAGGCCATATCCGCAGCGACGATCGAGCCGAATATCGACCTTACCCTTCATGAGAGCCGTGTTGCCAAACTACCGGATCCTTCTCCGGCCACGGACTCCGAACCGCCTGCGCCCGTTCCTGTCGAATCCGATTGGGCGCCGATCATGGAGTTTACCTCCACGGATATTTTTCAGCACTCGCCCTTCGGTGAGATACTGAACTCACTAAGGTCTCTCTCCTTGTTAGGAGGGTCCTGGCCGAACTATGTTCGGCAGGATTGGGATGCGGATGATGAAGAAATTCGCCGCCCACCCACCACCCACTTAGTAGCCACTGTCGATGACTTAACCGACATGCTCGACTTCGACTCCGAAGACATCGACGGTATGGACGACGATGCGGGAGGCGAAGAAGAACCACTGCCCATAGGGCACTGGACAGCCACCTCATCATATGACATATACATGGTGGACACACCCAAAGAAGGCAATAGAGACGGGACAGCGGAGGATGACCCCTCCAAGAAGCAACCAAAGCGCTGGCGTTAGCGGCGCCGCTCTAAGTCCTGCCAAGTCAGAAGCGGTGATACTGGCACCGGAGATAATAGCACTCCGTATAGTGCCGAAGACAACAACAATCCCCTCTAGCAAGATTTAGAGTAGGAGGATGGAGAAGCCAGCTCTCCTGAGAGAGCGGCAGATGGAGAGGCGGAGGATGATAATTATATGCCTCCCTCCGAAGACGAGGCAAGCCTCGACGATGACGAATTCGTCGTGCCAAAGGATCCCGTCGAACAAGAGCGCTTCAAGCGCCGGCTTATAGACACGACAAATAGCCTTAAGAAAAAGCAGCAGTAGCTTCAAGCTGATCAAGACTTGCTAGCTGACAGATGGACTGAAGTCCTGGCGGCCGAGGAATATAAACTCGAGCGCCCCTCCAAGAGTTACCCAAAGTGCAGGTTGCTACCCCGACTGGAGGAGGAAGCACTGAAACATACATCTCCGGCATATGACACGGCTGATCGGCCACCTCATGGCCGCGACAGGGAGGCATTCCAGCCAAAAGCTCAGCCCGCACCCCGACGCCATTCAAATAAAAAGGCATGGGAAAATACGCCAGACCTGCGAGATGTATTGGAGGACAAAGCAAAACACGCAAGATCGATCTACGGATCACGAGGGCGCGCCACTATGCGAGACGATAATCGCACACCAGATACAGTGAAGGTAAGTCCGGCCGGGCCGAACACAGCGGGCAAGGCTCATTTGAGCTGCGTCGCGATATAGTCCAGTACAGAGGCGCCGCACACCCCTTATGCTTCATAGACGAAGTAATGGATCATCAAATCCCAGAGGGTTTCAAACCCGTAAATACAGAATCATACGATGGCACAACAGATCCTGCGGTATGGATCGAGGATTTCCTCCTGCACATCCACATGGCCCGCGGTGATGACCTACACGCCATCAAATACCTCCCATTCAAACTCAAAGGACCAGCTCGACATTGGCTCAACAGCTTGCCAGCAGAGTCCACTTATGTGCGACCACCAGATGCCGATGACTTGAGCCACATAATTCAGCAGCCAGAGGAATCGGCCAGGCAATTCTGGACACGGTTCCTAACAAAGAAAAATCAAATCATCGACTGTCCGGATGCAGAGGCCCTAGCAGCTTTCAAGCACAACATCCGCGATGAATGGCTTGCCTGGCACCTTGGCCAGGAAAAGCCGAAATCTATGGCAGCCCTCACAACACTCATGACCCGCTTCTGTGTGGGAGAGGACAGCTGGTTGGCTCGCAGCAATAACATATCAAAGAACCATGGTACTTCGGATACCAAGGACGGCAACGGCACGTCACGTCACAACAAACATAAGCGCCGCATTTACAGCGACAATACCGAGGATACGACAGTCAATGCTGGATTCAATGGCTCTAAACCCGGTCAGCGGAAAAAGCCATTCAAAAGAAGCACTCCGGGCCCATCCAGTTTGGACTGTATACTCGATCGCTCGTGCCAAATACACGGCACCCCCGTCAAGCCAGCCAACCACACCAACAGGGATTGTTGGGTGTTCAAGCAGGCCGGCAAGTTAAATGCCGAAAACAAAGATAAGGGGTCACATAGCGATGACGAGGTGGAGCCCCGGCAGCCGAACACCGAAGGACAGAAGAGGTTCCCCCACAAGTGCGGACGCTGAACATGATGTACGTAAACCACATCACCAAGAGGGAGCGGAAGCGTGCGCTCAGGGACGTATATGCGTTGGAGCCACTCGCCCCAAAGTACAACCCATGGTCTTACTGTCCGATCACCTTCGACCGCAGGGACCACCCCACCAGTATCCGTCATGGCGGATTTGCCGCTGAGGGAGTCCTGGATTAGGGGGTCTCCGGACAGCCGGATTATATCCTTTGGCCGGACTGTTGGACTATGAAGATACAAGATTGAAGACTTCGTCTCGTGTCCGGATGGGACTCTACTTGGCGTGGAAGGAAAGCTAGGCAATACAGATATGTATATCTCCTCCTTTGTAACCGACCTTGTGTAACCCTAGCCCCCTCCGGTGTCTATATAAACCAGAGGGTTTTAGTCCGTAGGACAATATATAATCATACCATAGGCTAGCTTCTAGGGTTTAGCCTCTCTGATCTCGTGGTAGATCTACTCTTATACTACCCCTATCATCAATATTAATCAAGCAGGACGTAGGGTTTTACCTCCATCAAGAGGGCCTGAACCTGGGTAAAACATCGTGTTCCCTGCCTCCTGTTACCATCTGCCTTACATGCACAGTTCGGGACCCCCTACCCGAGATCCTCTGTGTCGTCGCTGTTAGGCTTGATGGCTCCTACGATCATCGATAGCGATGCAGTCTAGGGTGAGACTTTTCTCCCCGGACAGATTTTTGTATTCGGCGGCTTTGCACTGCGGGCCAATTCGCTTGGCCATCTGGAGCAGATCGAAAGTTACGCCCCTGGCCACCAGGTCAGGTTTGGAAGCTTAAACTACGCGGCCGATATCCGCGGAGACTTGATCTTTGACGGATTCGAGCCCTTGCCTTGTGCGTCACACGGTCACGATGAGCACGATTTAGCTCTACCATCGGACAGTGTTTAGGAGATCGCACCGGCAGCCGCTCCGACCCTCAATTCTGAGCCCGTTGTGCCGTCCATGGATGGGTGGATGGACCCCGCAACGGAGGCCTTACCCTTAGCGGCGATCGAGCCAAACATCGACCTTACCCTGCACGTGAGGCGTGTTCTCAGACTGCGGGATCCTTCTCCGGCCACGGACTCCAAACCACCTGCGCCCGTTCCAAGCGAATCCGATTGGGCGCCGATCAAGGAATTTACCTCCGCGGATATTTTTCAGCACTCGCCCTTTGGCGACATACTGAACTCCTTAAGGTCTCTCTCCTTGGCAGGAGGATCCTGGCCGAACTATGTCTGGCAGGATTGGGATGCCGATGATGAAGAAATTCGCTGCCCACCCACCACCCACTTAGTAGCCACTATCGACGACTTAACCGACATGCTCGACTTCGACTCCGAAGACATCGACGGTATGGACTACGATGCGGGAGACGAAGAGTAACCACTGCCCACAGGGCACTGGACAACCACCTCATCATACGATATATACATGGTGGACACACCCAAAGAAGGCAATGGCGACGAGACAGCGGAAGATGACCCCTCCAAGAAGCAACCCAAGCGCCGACGTCAGCGGCGCCGCTCTAAGTCCCGCCAAAGCAAAAGCGGTGATACCGACACATGAGATAATAACACTCCGGATAGTGCTGAAGACAACAACAATCCCCTCCAGCAAGATTTAGAGCAGGAGGATGGAGGAGCCAGCTCTCCTGAGAGAGCGGCAGATGGAGGGGTGGAGGATGATAATTACATGCCCCCCTCCGAAGACGAGGCAAGCCTCGGCGATGACGAATTCGCCGTGCTAGAGGATCCCGTCGAACAAGAGCGCTTCAAGCGCCGGCTTATAGCCACGGCAAATAGCCTTAAGAAAAAGCAGCAACAGCTTCAAGCTGATCAAGATCTGCTAGCTGACAGATGGACTGAAGTCCTCGCGGCCGAGGAATATAAACTCGAACGCCCCTCCAAGAGTTACCCAAAATGCAGGTTGCTACCCCGACTGGAGGAAGAAGCGTATGGCGTGGCTGATCGGCCACCTCGTGGCCGCGATAGAGAGGCATTGCAGCCAAAAACTCAGCCTACACCCCAACGCCAGTCAAATAAAAAGGCATGGGGAAATACGCTAGACCTGCGAGACGTATTGGAGGACAAAGCAAAACATGCAAGATCGATCTACGGATCACGAGGGCGCGCCACTATGCAAGACAATACACGTCACGCCGGATACAGTAAAAGAAAATCCGGCCGGGCCGGACACAGCGGGAAAGACCCATTCGAGCTGCGTCGCGATATAGCCCAATACAGAGGGGCCGCACACCCCCTATGCTTCATAGACGAAGTAATGGATCATCAAATCCTAGAGGGTTTCAAACCCGTAAATATTGAATCATACGACGGCACAACAGATCCTGCGGTATGGATCGAGGATTTCCTCCTCCACATCCACATGGCCCGCGGTGATGACTTACACACCATCAAATACCTCCCACTAAAGCTCGAAGGACCAGCGTGGCATTGGCTTAACAGCTTGCCAGCAGAGTCCATTAGCTGTTGGGAAGATCTGGAGGCTGCATTCCTCGACAACTTTCAGGGCACTTATGTGCGACCACCAGATGCCGATGACTTGAGCCACATAATTTAGTAGCCAAAAGAATTGGCCAGGCAATTCTGGACTCGGTTCCTAACAAAGAAAAATCAAATCGTCGAATGTCCGGATGCATAGGCCCTAGCAGCTTTCAAACACAACATCCGCGATGAGTGCCTAGCCCGGTACCTTGGTCAGGAAAAACCGAAATCTATGGCAGCCCTCATGACACTCATGACCCACTTTTGTGCGGGAGAAGACAGCTGGCTGGCTCGCAGTAATAACATATCAAAGAACCATGGTACTTCGGATACCAAGGACGGCAATAGCAGGTCACGTCGCAACAAACATAAGCGCCACATTAACAGCGACAATACCGAGGATACGACAGTCAATGCCGGATTCAAAGGCTCTAAACCCGGTCAACGGAAAAAGCCATTCAAAAGAAGCAATTCGGGCCCGTCCAGTTTGGACCACATACTCGATTGCTCGTGTCAAATACACGGCACCCCCCAAAAGCCAGCCAACCACACCAATAGGGATTGTTGGGTATTCAAGCAGGCCGACAAGTTAAATGCCGAAAACAAAGATAAGGGGCCACATAGCGATGATGAGGAAGAGCCCCGGCAGCCGAACACCGGAGGACAGAAGAGGTTCCCCCCACAAGTGCGGACGGTGAACATGATATACGCAACCCACATCCCCAAGAGGGAGCGGAAGCGTGCGCTCAGGGACGTATATGCGTTGGAGCCAGTCGCCCCAAAGTTCAACCCATGGTCCTCCTGTCCGATCACCTTCGATCGCAGGGACCACCCCACTAGTATCCGTCATGGCGGATTCGCTGCACTGGTCCTAGACCCAATCATCGACGGATTTCACCTCACTCGAGTCCTTATGGATGGCGGCAGCAGCCTGAACCTGCTTTACCAGGACACAGTGCGCAAAATGGGTATAGACCCCTCAAGGATCAAACCCACAAAAACGACCTTTAAAGGCGTCATTCCAGGTGTAGAGGCCCATTGCACAGGCTCAATTACATTGGAAGTGGTCTTCGGATCCCCGGATAACTTCCGAAGCAAAGAATTAATCTTCGATATAGTCCCGTTCCGCAGTGGCTATCATGCACTGCTTGGGCGAACCGCATTTGCGAGATTCAATGCGGTACTGCATTATGCATACCTCAAGCTCAAGATGCCATGACCTCGGGGGGTCATCACAGTTAATGGAAACACATAGTGCTCTCTCCGCACGGAGGAGCACACTGCGGCCCTTGCAGCAGAAGCGCAAAGCAGCCTTTCAAGGCAATCCACCAGTTCGGCGTTTCAAGACCCGGACACCTTCAAGCGCGCTCGGAGTAATCGGCACCTAGACCACCCGGCACGATCTGAGCTCGCGTAGCAATGCGTCCCCCACCCCGGCCCAAGCCAAACGGCGAAATTCGTGCCACGCATACATAATTACGCATTAAAAATACCATGGGCACAGGCAGGGAGGGGGCACAACCACGACACGCCCCAATACGCGGCTTAAACCGCACTAGGGGCTTCCCACTTTGTTATTTTTCTCTTTCAGGACTTTCATCTCTGGAAACCCTGTCCGGCAGCATGATTGCCGAACACATGATGCAGCAACCAAGGAGGCAGAAAGCTACGTCACACCACGGAACTCCCAGGTGGATTACGATAACGAGTGAAATATTTGCTTTAATACTATTCCTCAGCTTGCCCTTGGAAGGGACATAGCCCTACTTTTTGCTTATCGCACTATCTGTATCATTCTGCTTTAGCGCACCTTTTTGAATAAACAATGCATAACATTACGACTTTTATTGCATTCTTGTTATATATATGTGTTCATTAATGACGCCTTGCAACCATACACTTTGGTACAGCCAATACACCAGGGGCTTAAGTACCCCACATTATGGTATGAGAAGTCCGAACAATTTCACAAGTGCGGCACCCCGAACTTATAGCATTATATGCATCAGCTCCGAATCATGTCTTTGGTCACATGTTGGGTTTGCCCGGCTCCTATGTTTTGGTACCTTACGTTCCGCTCTATCAGCTAAGGTAGCACTAGGAGAACTACTGCGATTGTGCCCCGATTCTGCTGGGCTAAGAACCTCATTAGAGAAAGCTAAAACTAACTGTCATGATAAGGCGAGAGACTGGTCGCTGTTCGGCGAGGTTTCGAGTCCCTAAAGACTTATGCCGCTTAGAGCGAGGAGCCGGTCCTGTCCGGCCTAAAGCCGTGTATTGCGCCCCGAATTCAACCTTCTGAATACCAGGGGCTTCACCGAAATTTAAAATTATAGAATTCTATGGCTAAGTGAGAGTGATAAAGCATTATTAGTCCGGTTGCCTTGTTCGCTGTGCTGAGCACCTCCCTCGAAGGACCCAAAAATGGGAACAAGATTGCTCAGGTTTATCCCGAACACCCCAGCACTCGCGGCATGGGGGCAGAAGACGAGGACTAGCCATCTCTCAGATTGGATAAACAGCCAAACAGAAGGTAATATTTTAAATTCAAACAAGCGTTGCATAACGCATATGAAACAAGTTTTCATCATACAGGATCACACGAGCAAGTTTACTCAAATATTACATCCTTTGGACATTCGTCCGCTACAAGACGGGCACCCTTCAGGACACCCTCATAATAAATTTTGGGGGTGCGATGCTCCTTGCCCTGCGGCGGTCCTTCCTCGATCAGCTTCACACGGGCGAAAGCCCGGCGTGCACCTTCGATGCAGACAGACCGCTTGACGACTTCCAGCCATGGGCAGGCATCCACAAGCCGCCTCACCAGGCCGAAGTAGCTGTTCGGAAGGGTGTCGTCAGGCCATAGCCGGACTATAAAGCCCTTCATGGCCTATTCGGCCGCCTTGTGCAGCTCGACCAGCTGCTTTAGCTGGTCGCTCAGAGGCATCGGGTGTTCGGTCCCAGTATACTAAAACTAGAATAGCTTCTCCGTTGAGCTTCCCTCCTCGGCCTGATAAAACTGTGCGGCATCCGACACGCTGCGGGGCAAATCTGCGAATGCTCTTGGAGAGCTTTGGATTCGGGTAAGTAATAGGTAATTTACTTTCACATGCTTGCTTTGCATATAGAATGCCTTACCCGCTGCTATTTTCTTCATCGCGTCAATCTCCTAGAGGGCCTTTTGGGCTTTGGCCTTGGCACTCTTTCCGCTCTCGAGGGCCGCGGTAAGCTCAGACTCTCGCGTCTTCGAGTCAAGCTCCAATGCCTCGTGCTTCGTCACGAGATCCTGGAGCTCTTGCTGCACCTCGCCCACCCGAGCCTCTTGCCTTTCCCGCTCGGTGCTCTCCTTGGCCGCTTTATCTTCAGCCTCGGACAACGCTTGCTTTAGGGTCGCCACTTCGGTTGTGGCCCCTGGCAAATTCATGATGATCCTGTCATTTTGCAATCGCATTCTTTTTATACATATGCATAGACTAGGTACTACTTACCTTTGTTCTCCTCGAGCTGCCTCTTGGCAAGGCCAAACTCGTCCTTGGACCCTTTAAGGTCCTGCTTCAGTGCGGCGACCTCCGCAGTCAGTGCGGCAGAGTCCAGCAGCGAAGCCTGCACACGCATATTAAAATACTTATATTAGACTCCTGCGATATTGTTTGATCCTATGTTCGGCTTTTCTTTGTGAACACCGAACGGAGCATCAGGGGCTACTGTCTATGCAGTAATATTTTTCCTATATTTTAAACACTTACCTCAAAGCCTGTTAGAAGGCTGGCACAGGCTTCAGTCAATATCCTCGTCGATGGAAGCGCTGCGAAGCGCTCCCAGCAGATTGTCCGGCGCCTCTGGATGGACAGAGGTCACCGGCACAGGCGTCTTGCCCCTCTTGGAAGGAGGCCGCCTGCCCGAGCCAGGAACCACTGGAGGTTCCGGTGCGGTGTTCGGCTGAGGGCCGAACTCGGAGCCCTCAGCGGCCTTGTTCCCTCTGCTCCCGGAGTCCGGAAGGTCGCCTTGAGGCGCCTCCGGGACTGTCTCCCCTCGACCCGGTGCCTCTTGAGACAATACCTCGGCGTCATCCACAGGGCAAGGGGAGGTGGCGGTCGGAAGTGGATCACTATCCATATCCGACGAGCCCAGGGAGCCGTCCGATGATACATCGATACGGGCTCGTGGCGGCCTGCAAAATCATATTCGGCGTTAGGGGAAGCAGTGCGACAAAGGAATGCTATGAGTTACTCTGGTATCCGAATACAACGACTTCGCCAGGGGCTTGGCCCTGAGAAGCCAGTCGTCTTCGCCCTCGGCAGTGGTGGTGGAACTGTCCGGAAGGAGAGTCCTTCCCTTCTTGGACCCTTCGGCCTCCCCAGTTGGCGCGGCCTTCCTTTTCTTGTCTCCCCATCTGAAGGGGGAGCATCTTCTTCTTCCTCCTCGTCTTCGGGGGAGGAGTGTGTCGCAGAGTTATCGGACGATGAGTCCGATGACGCCTGGCGTCGGGAACTCTTTCGGGTTCCCTTGGCCTTCTTGGTCTTCTCCGGCACCTTGTAAGGAGCCGGAGTCAACATCTTCATTAGGAGAGCGTCTGCTGGGCCTTCGGGCAAAGGAGCCGGACAGTCGATCTGTCCGGCCGTCTCCTGCCAGTCCTGTCAAAGGTACGGGAGCTTAGATCCTGCATAGAGTCAAACTATGAAAAACAAGTATCCTGTGAGAGGTGAAACAGCTTACTGCACTGGCTTGGCACTTCACGCAGAATCCGCGATCCTCGGTAGTGGGAGGGGGAACCTCGGCACCCTTGAATAGCACCTTCCAGGCATCCTCGTGAGTTGTGTCGAAGAGCCTGTTCAGAGTTCGGTGCTGGGCCGAGTCGAACTACCACAAGTTGAAAGCCCGTTGTTGGCACGGGAGGATCCGACAGATGAGCATGACCTGGACTACGTTGACGAGTTTGAGCTTCTTGTTCACCATGTTTTGAATACATGTTTGGAGTCCGGTAAGCTCTCCCAAACTACCCCAAGACAGGCCCTTCTCTTGCCAGGAGGTGAGCCATGTGGGGATGCCAGATCGGAACTCGGGGGCCGCTACCCATTTAGGGTCACGCGGCTCGGTGATGTAGAACCACCCCGATTGCCACCCCTTTACGGTCTCCACGAAGGAGCCCTCGAGCCATGTGACATTGGGCATCTTGCCCACCATGGCACCTCCGCACTCCGCCTGGCGGCCGCTCACTACCTTCGGCTTAACATTGAAGGTCTTCAGCCATAAGCCGAAGTGGGGCTTGATGCGGAGGAAGGCCTCGCACACGACGATAAATGCCGAGATGTTGAGGATGAAGTTCGGGGCCAGATCATGGAAATCCAGGCTGTAGTAGAACATGAGCCCCCGGACGAATGGGTGGAGAGGGAATCCTAGTCCGCGGAGGAAATGGGTAAGGAACACTACCCTCTCATGGGGCCTGGGGGTGGGGATGAGCTGCCCCTCATCTGGGAGCCGGTGCGCGATGTCATCGGGCAGGTATCCGGCTCTCCTCAGCTTCTTAATGTGTCCCTCCGTGATGGAGGAGACCATCCACCTGCCTCCTACTACGGACATGGTTGGAGAAGGTCGAGGTGGGAAATACGGACTTGGGCGCTGGAGCTCGAGTGTGCGAAAATGGATGAGCAAAGGAGGAATAAGGTGTGGATGAAAAGGTGAATCCTTATCCCTTTATATGGGCGGACGAAACTATGCGTCCCCACTAGCCTGGTAAAACTCGCTTATCCCCCAAGTGCCGTAATGGATGGCGCAGTTGGGTTACCCACGCCCGTATTGATGAGAATCCCGTGATAAGGGGACACGATCTCTGCTTTGACAAGACGTGTCAAAAAACGGCCTCGCGTTATGTGCGGGGCTAGTTAAAGGAAATGGTTTGAATAATCACCGGGCCATGACATAATGCCGTTGCCAAAACAAGTCAGCAAATTAGATTTGTGGAAATATTATTCTCTCTACGGTGGTATGTGGAACTTATTTTGCAGGGTCGGACACTATCCTTGTATTCAGATTCTTCCGTGATGTATTCGGAGGAAGAACCCGCCTTGCAATGCTGAAGACAACACTGCACGCCAGACTCATCGTCATTGAAGCCTGGTTCAGGGGCTACTGAGGGAGTCCTGGACTAGGGGGTCTCCGGACAGCCGAATTATATCCTTTGGCCGGACTGTTGGACTATGAAGATACAAGATTGAAGACTTCGTCTCGTGTCCGGATGGGACACTACTTGGCGTGGAAGGCAAGCTAGGCAATACGGATATGTATATCTCCTCCTTTGTAACCGACCTTGTGTAACCCTAGCCCCCTCCGGTGTCTATATAAACCGGAGGGTTTTAGTCCGTAGGACAATATATAATCATACCATAGGCTAGCTTCTAGGGTTTAGCCTCTCTGATCTCGTGGTAGATCTACTCTTGTACTACCCATATCATCAATATTAATCAAGCAGGACGTAGGGTTTTACCTCCATTAAGAGGGCCCGAACCTGGGTAAAACATCGTGTTCCCTGCTTCCTGTTACCATCTGCCTTAGACGCACAGTTCGGGACCCCCTACCCGAGATCCGCCGGTTTTGACACCGACAGCCGCATTGGTCCTAGACGCAATCATTGACGGATTTCACCTCACTCGAGTCCTTATGGATGGCGGCAGCAGCCTGAACCTGCTTTATCAGGACACCGTGCGCAAAATGGGTATAGACCCCTCAAGGATCAAACCCACAAAAACGACCTTTAAAGGCGTCATACTAGGTGTAGAGTCCCATTGCACAGGTTCAGTCACACTGGAAGTGGTCTTCGGATCCCCGGATAACTTCCTAAGTGAAGAATTAATCTTCCACATAGTCCCGTTCCGAAGTGGCTACCATGCACTGCTCGGGCGAACCGCATTTGCAAGATTCAATGCGGTACCGCATTATGCATATCTCAAGCTCAAGATGCCAGGACCTCGGGGGGTCATCACAGTCAATGGAAACACAGAGCGCTCTCTCCGCATGGAGGAGCACACTGCGGCCCTCGCAGCAGAAGCGCAAAGCAGCCTCTTAAGGCAATCCACTAGTTCGGTGATTAAGGACCCAAACACCTCCAAGCGCACCCGGAGTAATCGGCAACTGGACCGCCTGGCACGTTCCGAGCTCGCATAGCAATGCGGCCCCACCCCAGTCCCAGCCAAGCGGCGAAGTCCGTGCCACGCGTACATAATTACGCATTAAAAATACCATGGGCACAGGTCGGGAGGGGGGCACGACTACGGCACGCTCCAAGACGCGGCTTAAAACGCACTAGGGGCTTCCCACTTTGTTATTTTTCTCTTTCAGGACGTTAATCTCTCGAAACCCTGTCCGGCAGCATGATTGCCGAACACATGATGCAGCAACCAAGGAGGCAGAAAGCTACGTCACACCATGGAACTCCCAGGTGGATTACGATAACGAGTGAAATACTTGCTTTAATACCATTCCTCAGCTTGCCCTTGGAAGGGACATGTAAAATAGTCCTACTTTTTGCTTATCGCACTACTTGTATCATTCTGCTCTAACGCACCTTTGTGAATAAACAATGCATAGCATTAAGACTATTATTGCATTCTTCCTTTATATATATATATATATATATGTACATTCATGACATCTAGCACCCATACACTCTGGTACGACCAATACGCCAGGGGCTTAAGTATACCCCATAATAGGGCGTGAGAAGTCCGAACACTTTCGATAGTACGACACCCCGAACTTATAGCATTATATGCATCAGCTCCGAATCATGTCTTGGGTCAATAGTTGGGTTTACCCGGCTCCCATGTTTTGGTACCTTACGTTCCGCTATATCGGCTAAGGTAGCACTAGGAGAACTACTGCGATTGTGCCCCGGTTCTGCTGGGCTAAGCACCTCAGTAGAGAAAGCTAAAACTGACTGTCATGATAAGGCAAGAGACTGGTCACTGTTCGAGAGGTCTCAAGTCCCTAAAGACTTATGACGCTTAGAGCAAGGAGTCAGCTCTGTCCGGCTTAAGGTGTGTATAGCGCCCCAAAATCGGCCTTCCAAATACTAGGGGCTTCGCCAAAATTTAAAATTATAGAATTCTATGGCTAAGTGAGAGTGATAACGCATTATAGTCCGATTGCCTTGTTCGTTGTGCTGAGCACCTCCCTCGAAGGACCCAAAAATGGGAACAAGAGTGCTCAGGTTTATCCCGAACACCCCAGCACTCGTGGCATGGGGGCAGAAGCCGACGACTAGCCATCTCTCGTACAACATAAGGCAATATTTTAAATTCAAACAAGCGTTGCATAGTGCATATGAACAAGTTTTCATAATACATGATTATACGAGCAAGTTTATTCAAATATTACATCTTTCGTACACTCGTCTGCTACAAGACAGGCACCCTTTAGGACACCCTCATAGTACATCTTGGGGTGGCGATGCTCCTTGCCCTGCGGCGGCCCTTCCTTCACCAGCTTCACGGCATCCATCTTGGCCCATTGCACCTTCGCACGGGCGAAAGCCCGGCGTGCACCTTCGATGCATACAGACCGCTTAATGACTTCCAGGCGTGGGCAGGCATCCACAAGCCGCCTCACCAGGCCGAAGTAGCTGTTGGGAAGGTCGGCACCAGGCCATATCCGGACTATAAAGCCCTTCATGGCCTGTTCGGCCGCCTTGTGCAGCTCGACTAGTTGCTTCAGCTGGTCGCTCAAAGGCATCGGGTGTTCGGTCCTAGTATACTAAGACCAGAACAACTTCTCCGTTGAGCTTCCCTCCTCGGCCTGGTAAAACTGTGCGGCATCCGACACACTGCGGGGCAAATCTGTGAATGCTCCTGGAGAGCTCCGGACTCGGGTAAGTAACAAGTAATTTACTTTCACATGCTTGCTTTGCATATTGAATGCCTTACCCGTCGCTATCTTCTTCATCGCATCAATCTCCTGGAGGGCCTTTTGGGCTTCAGCCTTGGCACTCTTTGCACTCTCAAGGGCCACGGCAAGCTCGGACTCTCGTGTCTTCAAGTCAAGCTCCAATGCCTCGTGCTTCGTCACGAGAGCATGGAGCTCTCGCTGCACCTCGCCCACCCATGCCTCTAGTTTTTCCCGCCCGGTGCACTCCTGGGCCGCTTTGTTTTCGGCCTCAGACAGCGCTTGCTTCAGGGTTGCCACCTCGGTCGTGGCCCCTGGCAAATTAAAGATGATCCTGTCATTTTGCAATCGCATCCTTTTTGTATATATACACATCTATAGACTAGGTATTACTTACCTTTGTTCTCCTCGAGCTGCCTCTTGGCAAGGCCGAGCTCTTTCTTGGACCCTTCGAGGTCCTGCTTCAGTACGGCGACCTCCACAGTCTGTGCGGCAGAGGTCAGCAGCGAAACCTACATACGCATATAGACATACTTATATTAGACTCCTGCAGATATTAGTTGATCCTCTATTCGACTTTTCTTTTTGAACACCAAACAAAGCATCAGGGCTACTGTCTATGCGGTAATATTTTTTCTATATTTCAAATACTTACCTCAAAGCCTGTTAGAATGCTGGCACAGGCTTCAGTCAGTCCGCTCTTGGCGGACTGAACCTTCTGGATCACCGCACTCATAATAGTGCGGTGCTCTTCATCGATGGAAGCGCTGTGAAGCGCTCCCAATAGACTGTCCGATGCCTCTGGATGGACAGAGGTCACCGGCACGGGCGTCTTGCCCCTTTTGGAAGGAGGCCGCCTGCCCGAGTCTGGAACCACTGGAGGTTCCGGCGCAGTGTTCGGCTGAAGGCCGAACTCGGAGCCCTCGGGAGCCTTACCCCCTCTGCTCCTGGAGTCCGAAAGGTCGCCTTGAGGCGCCTCCGGGACTGTCTCCCCTCGACCTGGTGCCTCTTGAGACAGCACCTCAGCATTGTCCATAGGGCAAGGGGAGGTGGCGGTCGGAAGTGGATCGCTATCCATATCCGACGAGTCCAAGGAGCCACCCAACGAAGATACGTCGATACGGGCTTGCGGCGGTCTACATAATCATACTCGGCGTTAGGAAAAGCAATGAGACAAAGGTATGTTATGAGTTACTCTGGTATCCGAATACTTACGACTTTGCCAGGGGCTTGGCCCTGAGCAGCCACTCGTCTTCGCCTTTGGTGGCGGTGGTGGAGTAGTCCGGAAGGAGGGTCCTCCCCTTCTTGGACCCTTCGGCCCCCCGGTTGGGGCGGCCTTCCTTTTCTTGTCTCCCCCGACAGGAGGGGGAGCATCTTCATCTTCCTCCTCGTCTTCGTGGGAGGAGTGCGTCGCAGAGTCATCGGACGAGGAGTCCGATACCACCTGGCATCGGGAACTCTTTCGGGTTCCCTTGGCCTTCTTCTTGGTCTTCTCCGGCACCTTGTAAGGAGCCGGAGTCAGCATCTCCGTCAGGAGAGAGTCCGCAGTGTCTTTGGGCAGAGGGGCCGGACAGTCGATCTTCTCCGATGCCCCCACCCATTCCTGTCAAAGGCGTGGGAGCTCAGACCCCGTGCATGGTTAAACTATGGGAAGTAAAAATCCTACCAGATGTACAAAACTTACCGGATTCGCAGGGCGCTTCGCGCTTAGCCCGCGGTCCTCGGTGAGAGAGGGAGGGACCTTGGCACCCTTGAACAGCACCCTCCAAACGTCCTTCCGCGTAACGTCGAAGAGCTCACTCAGAGTCTGGTGCTGGGCCGGGTCGAACTCCCACAAGTTGAAATCCCGTTGTTGACACGGGAGGATCCGGCGGAAGAGCATGACCTGGACTATGTTGACAAGCTTGAGCTTCTTGCTTGCCATATTACGGATACATTTCTGGAGTCTGTCGAGCTCCACCGATGAACCCCAGGATATGCCCTTCTCTTTCCAGGAGGTGAGCCACGTGGGGATTTCGGATCGAAACTCGGGGGCCGCCACCCAGTTGGTGTCACGCGGCTCGGTGATGTAGAACCACGCCGATTGCCACCCCTTTATGGTCTCCACGAAGGAGCCTTCAAGCCATATAACATTGGGCATCTTGCCCACCATGGCTCTGCCGCATTCTGCTTGTTGGCCTCCCACCACCTTCGGCTTGATATTGAAGGTCTTCAGCCACAGGCCGAAGTGGGGTCGGATGTGGAGGAAAGCCTCACACACGATGATGAACGCCAAAATGCTGAGGATGAAGTTCGGGGCTAGATCATGAAAGTCCAGCCCGTAGTAGAACATAAGGTCACGGACGAATGGATGGAGGGGAAACCCTAGTCCGCGGAGGAAGTGGTGGAGGAAGACTACCCTCTCGTGAGGTTCCGGGGTGGGGACGATCTGCCCCGCAGCAGGCAGCCGGTGCGCGATATTCGCGGATAAGTATCCGGCTCCGCGCAACTTTTTGATGTGTCCCTCCGTGATGGAGGAAGCCATCCACTTGCCTCCCGCTCCGGACATGTTTGGAGAAGGTTGAGGAGGACGATGTGGACTTGGGCGTTGGAGCTCGAGTGCGCGAGAATGGATGAGCAAGGAGGAAGAAGGCGTGGGTAGAAAAAGGATAAACCTTATCCCTTTATAAAGGCGGTCGAAACTATGCGCCCCCACTAGCCTGGTAAAACTCGCTTATCCTCCAAGCGCCATAATTGATGGCGCGGTTGGGTTACCCACGACCGTATTGATGAGAATCCCGTAATAAGGGGGACACGATCTCTGCTTTGACAAGACGTGTTAAGAAACTGCCGCATGTTATGTGCGGGGCTAGTTAAAGAAAAATGGTTTGAATAATCACCGAGCCATGGCATGATGTCATGTTGCCAAAACGTGTCAACAGATTAGATTTGTGGAAATATTATTCTCTCTACGGTGGTATGTGGAACTTGTTTTGCAGGGTCGGACACTATCCTTTTATTGAAACTCTTTTGTGGTGTATCCGGAGGAGGAACCTGCCTTGCAATGCCGAAGACAACACTGCGCGCCGGACTCATCGTCATTGAAGCCTGGTTCAGGGGCTACTGAGGTAGTCCTGGATTAGGGGGTCTCCGGACAGCCGGACTATATCCTTTGGCCGGACTGTTGGACTATGAAGATACAGGATTGAAGACTTCGTCCCGTGTCCGGATGGGACTCTACTTGGCATGGAAGGCAAGCTAGGCAATACAGATATGTATATCTCCTCCTTTGTAACCGACCTTGTGTAACCCTAGCCCCCTCCGGTGTCTATATAAACCGGAGGGTTTTAGTCCGTAGGACAACATACAATCATACCATAGGCTAGCTTCTAGGGTTTAGCCTCTCTGATCTCGTGGTAGATCAACTCTTGTAATACTCATATCATCAAGAATAAATCAAGCAGGACGTAGGGTTTTACCTCCATCAAGAGGTCCCGAACCGGGGTAAAACATCGTGTCCCCTGCCTCCTGTTACCATCCGCCTTAGACACACTGTTCGGGACCCCCTACCCGAGATCCGCCGGTTTTGACACCGACAATGGCCGTACTGGCCATGAAGGATTTAATAATCCGACTATGGCCAGCCGAAGCTATACCTAGCAGTTATTTTGGCCTCGTGAAGTGGGTGGTGGAGGCTTGTCTGCGGCTATACATCGTCAAGCAATCTGTATGCATCAAGGGTGCCCGCATGGCCTTCGCTCGTTGCAAGATGTGGTGGGCGAAGATGGATGCCGTCGTGGTGGCCCGGGGGCCGCCGGAGGGCAAGGAGCACCGCACACCTGAGCGATATTTTGCGGGTGTCGTAGAGGGATCTCGACTTGTAGCAACGCAGTGGGGGAAGGATGTTATTCTCAAATAAATACATTCATATTTTGACTTGTATGATGAAAACAAAGCCGTTGTGTAATATAATTATTATTATGTTTTAATTGTAATATCCTCCTGTGCGGCCGTGTTGTATGAAATCTGAGGGTTGGCCAGTCGTCGGCTTCTGCCGTCATGTAGGCAGTACGGAGGTGTTCGGGATGGTATCTAAACAATCTTGATCCAATTATATGGTCCTTGAAGGAGTTGTTTAGCACAAGGAACCAGGCAACCAGACTATACGGCTTGAACACCCTCACTTAGCCATAGGAGTTTTATAATAAAACATAGGCGCAGCCCCTGGTATACGAATCAGGGTGCTGTCAGCGTCTGATCGCGAAGTACCGATCCTTCGCGTAATGCGGAAAAATCTCCAACGATTTGAGACCTCCGAACAGCTGACCGGCTCTTGCCGCATCATGACAGTCAGTTTTTGGCTTTCTCTACTGAGGTGCTCATTCGGTTTAGACCAGGGCACAATCACAGTAGTTCTCCCTTTACTACCCTAGCCGATGTAGCGGAATGTAGGATAGCAAGCACAGGAGCCGGGCAACCCAACTATTGACCAAAAACATGATTTGGAGCCAATGCATATAATGCTAAATTCGAGGTGCCAAACTATACTTACAAGAAGTGTTTGGACTTTTGTTGCCGTAATGTGGGGTGCTATAAAGCCCCTGGAAAACATCAAAACGTACCAAAGTGTACGGGTGCTACCTGATGGGGTTACCCACATGGAAACTGAAAAAATAAAGCAAAGATAGAAAGAAAACAGAAAAGATGTAAAGGTAAAAAGCTGGGGTCCTACAGCTCGAGCTACAAACTGTTTTCACTGTAATGTAATTAGTATGTCAAGGCGCATTGATACAAGTAGTGCAATAAGCAACATGCTATTTAACATGCCAAAACCAGGGAAGAGCTGCATGTGGTTCCTGGAAGACAGGTAGAGTTATCGTTAACGGAATCACCTAAAAAGTCCCGTATGTCTGCGCTCCTCGCCATCTTGGTGTGTTTATCCTTCAAGAGGACCGATAACCAGACCACCCGATGGGGTCTGTGGGATTAAAACCTGAAATAAAAGAAGCAAAAGTAAAAGTATATGTGTATCCGATGTCGTTGAGTCGTGCCGTGGATCACAAGCTAGCTATGCCTCCGTCGATGCCCATGGAATTTTGAGTGCGTACTTATGTATGCGCGGCACACATGCCACCGCTTGATCGGGACTACGACGGAGGCCAGATTGCTAGTCGAGCTCCTGACGAGCCGAGCTCTCCTGCTGCAAAGTAGTCCGGATCCTCTTAAGGGTGTCCGAGGGCTCAGCAGCCGAATGAAGGTTCTGCTTAAGAAGGCCGCTTTGTCTTCTGCTGCTAGGGCAGCTGTGTGCTCTTCTGTACAGAGAGAACGTTCCGTATTGCCATTGACTGTTATGACGCCGCGTGGGCCGGGCATCTTGAGCTTGAGATAAGCATAGTGTGGCACTGCATTGAATCAAGTAAACACAGTTCGTCCGAGCAGTGCATGATAGCCGCTATGGAATAGGACGATATCAAAGAGTAACTCCTCGCTTCGGAAGTTGTCCGAAGATCCGAAGACAACCTCTAATGTGATTGAGCCAGTACAACGGGCCTCTACGCCTGGAATGACTCCTTTAAAGGTGGTCTTTGTAGGCTTGATCCTTGATGGGTTAATGCCCATTTTTCGCACTGTATCCTGATAGAGCAGATTAAGGCTACTACCACCGTCCATGAGGACACGAGTCAGGTGGAACCCATCTATTATTGGGTCTAAGACCAGTGCGGCTGAGCCTCCGTGACAGATGCTGGTCGGTGATCCCGACGATCAAAGGTGATCGGGCATGACAACCATGGATTGAATTTTGGGGCGACTGGCTCTATCACGTAGACGTCCTTGAGCGCATGCTTGCGCTCCCTCTTGGGATGTGGGTGGCATATATCATGTTCACCGTTTTGACCTAAGGGGGAAATTTCTTCTGTCCCCCTGTGTTCGGTTGTCGTGGCTCTTCGTCATCGTCCTCGCTTTGCGATCCCTTTTCCCTGTTCTCGGCGTTTAATTTGCTGGCCTGTTTGAAAACCCAACACTCTCTATTTGTATGATTAGGAGGCTTGTCGGGGGTGCCGTGAATCTGGCATGGACGATCAAGTATGCGGTCCAAGCTGGATGGGCCCGAATTGTTATTTTGGAACGGCTTCTTCTGCTGACCGGACTTAGAGCCGCTGAATCCGGTGTTGATCGCCGTATCATCGGTGTTGTCACTGTTGTTTCGGCGCTTGTATCTATTACGTCGAGACTTGTCTTTGTTGCTTTTAACTTCAGGGGTGCCGACGTCGCTTGCATTGTTTTTGCTACGGGCCAACCAACTGTCCTCGCCCGCACAAAAGCGGGCCATGAGTGCCATGAGGGCTGCCATGGATTTTGGTTTTTCATGGCCGAGGTGGTGAGAGAGCCATTCGTCGCGGATGCTATGATTAAAAGATGCTAGAGCTTGGGCGTCCGGACAGTCGACAATTTGGTTCTTTTTGTTGGGGAACGTTGCAGAAAACAAATTTTTTTTCCTACGGCTTCACCAAGATCCATCTATGAGTTAATCTAGCAACGAGTGATCGGATTGCATCTACATACCTCTGTAGATCACGCGTGGAAGCGTTCAAAGAACGGGGATGAGGGAGTCATACTCGACGTGATCCAAATCACCGGAGATCCTAGCGCCGAACGGAAGGCACCTTTGTGTTCAACACACGTACGGTCAGCGTGACGTCTCCTCCTTCTTGATCCAGCAAGGGGGGAGGAGAGGTTGATGAAGATCCAGCAGCACGACGGCGTGGTGGTGGATGCAGGAGTCACCGCAGCAGGGCTTCGCCGTTCTACTAGGAGAGGGAGAGGTGTAGCAGGGGAGAGGGAGGCGCCAAGAGTCAAGGGTGCGGCTGCCCCTCCCTCCCCCCTTTATATAGGCTCCCCAAGGGGGGGCGCCGGCCCTAGGAGATGGGATCTCCTAGGGGGGGGGGGCGGCCAAGGGTGGAGTGCCCCCCAAGGCAAGTGGGGCGCCCCCCACCCTAGGGTTTCCAACCCTAGGCGCAGGGGGTGGGCGAAGGGGGGCGCACCAACCCACTATGGGCTGGTTCCCCTCCCCACTTCAGCCCATGGGGCCCTCCGGGATGGGTGGTCCCACCCGGTGGACCCCCGGGACCCATCCGGTGGTCCCGGTATAATACCGGTGACCCCCGAAACTCTCCCGATGGCCGAAACTGCACTTCCTATATATAATTCTTCACCTCCGGACCATTCTGGAACTCCTTGTGACGTCCGGGATCTCATACGGGACTCCGAACAACTTTCGGGTTACTGCATATTCATATCTCTACAACCCTAGCGTCACCAAACCTTAAGTGTGTAGACCCTACGGGTTCGGGAGACATGCAGACATGACTGAGATGGCTCTCCGGTCAATAACCAACAGCGGGATCTGGATACCCATGTTGGCTCCCACATGCTCCTCGATGATCTCATCGGATGAACCACGATGTCGAGGATTCAAGCAACCCCGTATACAATTCCCTTTGTCAATCGGTACGTTACTTGCCCGAGATTCGATCATCGGTATCCCAATACCTCGTTCAATCTCGTTACCGGCAAGTCACTTTACTCGTACCGTAATGCATGATCCCGTTACCAGACACTTGGTCACTTTGAGCTCATTATGATGATGCATTACTGAGTGGGCCCAGAGATACCTCTCCATCATACGGAGTGACAAATCCCAGTCTTGATCCGCGTCAACCCAACAGACACTTTCGGAGATACCCGTAGTATACCTTTATAGTCACCTAGTTACATTGTGACGTTTGGTATAACCAAAGCACTCCTACGGTATCCGGGAGTTACACGGTCTCATGGTCTAAGGAAAAGATACTTGACATTGGAAAAACTCTAGCAAACGAACTATACGATCTTGTGCTATGTTTAGGATTGGGTCTTGTCCATCACATCATTCTCCTAATGATGTGATCTCGTTATCAATGACATCGAATGTCCATAGTAAGGAAACCATGACTATCTATTGATCAATGAGCTAGTCAACTAGAGGCTTACTATGGACATGTTGGTGTCTATGTATTCACACATGTATTACGATTTCCGGATAACACAATTATAGCATGAATAAAAGACAATTATCATGAACAAGGAAATATAATAATAATCCTTTTATTATTGCCTCTAGGGCATATTTCCAACACTTTTTAGTTAACAACCTTGTCCAGAATTTCCTGGCAGACTCTCCGGGCTATTGAACTATATTGCTTAAGTCATCAGCGTCTAGAGATCGAACATATGTACCTTGGGAGTTATCGAGGAAAGCCTCTTCCAAGTCCTCCCAGCTACCGATGGAATTTTTAGGCAGGCTGTTTAGCCAATGTCGAGATGGCCCTTTGAGTTTTAGAGGGAGGTATTTTATGGCGTGGAGGTCATCTCCGCGGGCCATATGGATGTGGAGAATGAAGTCGTCGATCCACACTGCGGGGTCCATGGTTCCATCGTATGATTATATATTCACGGGCTTGAATCCTTTGGGGAATTCGTGATCCAGGACCTTATCAGTGAAGCAATGAGGGTGTGCGGGGCCTCTATATCGAGCCGTATCATGACGTAGCTCTGATAGAGTCCGTCTGCGGTGTTCGGCCCCCGCATGACTGGGTTTGTCACGTCCGAATAGGTGGCCGTGGTCACGTGTCAAGGCGCATCCTCGCGATTCGTAGATTGATCTTGTATGTCCCGCTTTATTGTTGAGGTTCTGCCGTAGGTCATATGTATGGTCGTGGGCTAATTTACCTCTGCCTGAGTGATGAGGCGGGGCAGGCTGGTGTTTGGCACGAGTTGCCGTTCTGTCCCGACCACGTGGTGGTCGGTCGGCCGTATTGTGCGATGGTGGTATGTACTCTGGCGCCTCCTCATCGAACTGAGGTAGCAAATTTGCGTTTTGGGTAGCTTTTGGTTGGGGGCTTGGGGCCGTACTCTTCGGCTACTAGGACATTGGTCCATTTATCATTGAGAAGATCTTGTTCAGCTTGAAGCTGCTGCTTCTTCTTTTTCAGGCTCCTTGCCGTGGCTATTAGCTGGCGCTTGAATCACTACTGCTCAAGAGGTTCCTCGGGCACGATGAAATCTTTGGTGCCAAGGCTCACCTCATCTTCAGATAGTGGGAGGTAATTATCGTCCTCCGAATCTTCTTGCGTGGCATGTTTAATAGGCTAACCTGCCCATCTTCCCATTCATCTTATTCATTTGCTTTATCGATGGGGTCTTCGTTGTATTCGACACCTTCCGGAGTGTCATCTTCTCCTGTGCCGGTGTTGCTGTCTTTACTGCGGCATGATTTAGAGCGGCGCCGCTGACGCCGGCGCTTGGACTGTATTTCGGAAGGTTTACCCTCAACTGGGTCTTCCTTATCGTAGCCGCTGTTCTCCTTTGGTGCATCCACCATGTATACGTCATACGAGGAAGTGGCCGTCCAGTGTTCGGTGAACGGCGGGTTCTGGGCCTCTTCTTCTCCGGCATCGTCGTTCATATCATCGATGTCCTCAGAGTCGTAATCAAGTTCGTCGGTCAAATCCTCGATCGTGGCTATAAAGTGGGTGGCGGGTGGGAAGTAAAATTCTCCATCGTCAGCCCCTACTTCGAGCCGGATATAGTTCGGCTGAGAGTCCTTCGCCAAGGACAAGTTTTTTAATGACTTTAGCACATCTCCCAAAGGCGAGTGCTATAAGATGTCTGTGGCGCTGAATTTGAAGATTGATAAACGATCAAGTTCAGCGTCCGCGGGTTCGCGCGGTTCAGAACCTGCGGCCGGAGACGAGTCTGGTGTTCCGGTGGCATAGGCCTTGTGTGAGACCAGGTCCATGTATGGCTCCAACACCATGGAATATGCGGCCTCCAAGGTGGGGTTAATCCTTTCGTACCTGGATGGCGCGGCCTGCTCCGGCTCTAGGGCCAGCGCGGTTACAGGAGCGATCTCCTGGATGCGGCCCGATGATAGATTTAGGTCATGATCATCGGGGTGACCGGGAGCGGCCACCGCGGTATCGAATCCGGCGAAGATCAAATCTCCATGGATGTCCGCGACGTAGTTCAAGCTCCCGAATCTGACCTGATGGCCAGGGGCGTAGCTTTCGATCTGCTCTAGATGGCCAAACGAGTTGGCCCACAGTGCGAAGCCACCGAACACGAAGATCTACCAAGGGAGGAAAGTTTCTCCGCAGATAGCGTCATTATTGACGATTAAAGGGGCCATCGCACCTTTCAGCGACAACACAGAGGAACTCTCAATGAAAGCACCAATGTCGGTGTCAAAACTGGCAGATCTCGGGTAGGGGGTCCCGAACTGTGCGTCTAAGGTTGATGGTAACAGGAGACATGGGACACGAAGTTTTACCCAGGTTCGGGCCCTCTTGATGGAGGTAATACCCTACGTCCAGCTTGATTGATATTGATGAATATGAGTATTACAAGAGTTGATCTACCACGAGATCGTAATGTCTAAACCCTAGAAGTCTAGCCTGTATGACTAAGGTATTGAGTATATCCTTTCCGGACTACACCCTCCGGTTTATATAGACACCGGGGGGATCTAGGGTTACATAGAGTCGGTTACATAAGAGGGAATCTTCATAGTTGTTCGCCAAGTATAGTATTCGGTCTTCATATCTTCACAGCCCATCAGTCCGACCCATAGATAACTGGTGGGACGCCCGAGGACCCCTTAGTCCAGGACTCCCTCAACGGCGTCCCACACAGTTATTTCCCCATTGCTGGCAATGTACTCCCCGACTCCTCCGCTTCTTTGAACCTTAGCTTCCTCTCCCAATCCGACCTGAGCTCAGTCCTCTCCATCGCCATGGCGCCGAACCAGACGGAAAAAAGGAAGAAGCTCCTATCCGCAGCCAGCCCGCCTTTGGCCGTTGAGCCCGCCGCCAGCCGATCGCGGGTGCTCAATCAGGAGGCCATGGACAAGGTCCGCCTTGTGCTCGCCACTAGCTTCAACGAATGGGGAGGGATGGCGGCCTAGCATGCGTCCCGAGCTTCTGTCGATAGAACAGCCACCGAGGTCCAATTCTTCATCGACGCCCTATGGGCTGGCCTGGTCCCTCCCTTCTCCGCCTTCTTCAACGCCGTGCTTTCCCATTACCAGATTCATCTGCTGCACCTAGATCCCCAATTTTTCGCTCTTCTTGCCATCTTCGCCTTTGTCTGCAAGGCCATGGTGGGGATCGGCCCCTCCGTGGCCCTTCTGCGCCATTTCTTCTCGCTGCACCTGACCGACCCCTGGCAATGCTCGAGGTGCCTGAGCTTCCAGGCCGTGGCGGCAACGGCCGGCTCGAGGATTGACTTTGAACTCCCACCGTCTGCGAGCGGGTTCCGGACACGGTGGGTGTATGTGGATGTCGGAGTGCTCAACCCTTTGCTCTTGCCTCCATCGGCGCCTGCCGTCCCCAGCTCTGGCTGGGCTCATGAGAAGCTTACGAGCCCCCGCCTCGCATTCGTCTGGCTCCAGCTGAAGAGGTTGAAAGATCTTGGCTTGACCGCGCCCATGGTGATGAAGGAGTTCCTCCGACGTCGCATCGCCCCACTCCAGCGCCATTCCCAGCCGATATGGGCCCTGTCTGTCGGCCAAGATCGCATGAGGCTTTAGGAGTCAGGGCTTCCGCTCGAGGCACGATGAATGGTACTCGAGGTCCTGGCGGGCGCCCCCTCGCCAGCCGATATGACGCTGGAGGGCTCTCTCTTGTACTGCTGCTCAAACAAGGTGGAGTTCGCGGGGCAGATGCCCCCTTTGACGAATGGGGGCTACGTCCGGTCAGCCTTAGGGATCCCGCGAGAACCCCGTCACTGTGGTTCCCCTCCTTGTCGCCGGCGCGGAACTTGCCCGAAGAGTGGACGTAGGGGGGAAAGCACCACCAGAGGCCGGAGGCGCGGGTGCCGAGGTGTCGACGCCGCCCGTGGCTCCTGAGGCGCCATCTCCGAGAGCCCGTAACTCTCGCTCTGGGGTGGCAGTTGAGGGGGCGACACCGTCCGCAACTCCTGAGGTCAAAGCTCCGAAGGCCTCTGGAGGTCATCACGAAGCGGAACCTGATGGCTCTCCCCAGCTTGGCGCTCCTGAGGTCGCCTCCTCGGGCGCTTCACCAGCCGTGCCCTGCACTGGTCGCCATGTCCAACGCTTCGGCCCGCTCTGTGTAGACTTCGATGCGCTCCACAAAAGGAAGGGGTCCCCAAGCTGCAGCAGCGGTGCCTTCCGGCCATTGAAACAGAGGAAGTACATCGCCATAGATGAGTAAGTACCTTATCTTTGCAATTCCTCGAGTGCTGCTTCCCTTCCTGACGGTGGCTCTTCAGGATCCCATCTGCTAAGGCCGTCAGGCCTCGAGTGCTGCTTCCCTTCCTGACGGTGGCTCTTCAGGATCCCATCTGCCTTGAATCTCCTGCTGGCCTTGAGAGTCCCAAGCCAGCATGTTGCCCCCGACACGAGGTCGGCTGGGGAGGCAGACACGCTAGCTTGGCGCCTCGAGCCCATGCTCCTACCGTCTCTTCTTCGTGGCCTCATCGGGGGTGCGGCGTGTGTGCCAAGGGCTCCTCCTCTGGTTGTAGACGGCAGTCAGATGGCTTCAGTCTTGGTTTCTTCTTCGAGTAGCGAGCCTCAACTCAACCGGGCTCCTTGTTGAGGCCCAGTCGGCGAGCCGGGGGGGGGGGGGGGGGGGGGGGGGGGAGGGTGGCAGCCCCCAGCCCCTGCAGAAGGGGAGCGAGCTGCTTCGTATCCCGTCGGCGACCCCTGTTGTGGAGGACGGAATTGGCCGTGCGCTCAAGTTTGCGCACGAACGGAGTGTTGTCCGGCATGAGGTATTTCGGGAGGCGATGGGCGCGATGAGCCGGCTTGGCGGTGAACTCGTGGATGTAGACGCGCGCCTTGAGGCTAAGGGTCTTCGGCTGATGGAGGAGCGCCATAAACTGAAGGTGGCCATCAACCTCGGGCGCCACCATCATGAGCTTGATAATGCGAAGGCTGAGGCGTCTCTTGCGATCTCGCGTGAGGCCTGCGCTCGAGCCTTGGAAGAAGCCCGGGAAGCTGATTGTCGCCGCAAGATCACAGAGAAACGCGCGTGGGAGCTCCAAGCCTGGAGTGCCTCCCTAGAGCAGCAAGTGGAGGCGTGCAAGGCCGATCTAGCGTCAATGAAGGGGACGCCTGCCAAGGAGGAAGAGATCCTGAAGCGCGAGGAAGCGCTAGCGCTGGAAGCCACGGAGCGCAGCCTTGAGCTTGGCCGGTTGGAGACGAGGGAGCGCCAAGTCGCCCAAGCGGAGGATGCTGTCGGCATGCGCGAGGCCAAGGCCTAGGAGGAGGTCGATCGCCGGGTGGCCTAGGCTCCCGCGGATCTTGCGTGCAGGAACGACTTGAAGCTGAAGCTCGTGGAAGCCGAAGCAGTGGGCAGGACTACTACCCTTAAGTCAGGGTTGGCTGAGGCGGGACAACGCGAGGAAGCCGCCGCAGCCGCCCTGATCTCAGTGCAAGCTGAGCTGGCTTTCGCCCGCGCCGAGCTGCTTTCTCTTCAGTAGCGGGTTGCCAGCGCCGAGTCCTCCGCGCAGTAGAGCAGGGAGGAAGCGCTCTGGCGGCGGACGCTGGAGCGCGAGCACGCCCCCATGCTCCAAAGCCTCAGGATCAGAGCCAACGCGGTGCTGGGCACCATCTGCGGTGAAGATGCCCCTCATCCCTGCTCGAACGATTATGCCAGTCACCTCCTCTTCTTCACCGATGTGGTGACACGCCTAGAGAATCAATCCGGGAAGGCTCGCGAGCTTGTTGAAGAGTGGAGCCGCGGCCTGCTCAGGCGCGCATTCTCCCACATCTTCAGCCACCTCCAGAACACCTACCCCATGTTCGACATTGACGCCGCCATTGCCCTGTGCCCGAGGCCATCCGGGGCAGCCTGGCATGCTGGGTAGAACACAATGTGGATGCTCTAGTCAGGGCCTTCACCTCCGAGGATGACGTGGTGGTGGTCGCGGCGGATGAAGGTGACGTGGTCAACGATGGTGTGGGCGATGCCGGCAATGGTGGCGGTGATGCCGGCAATGGTGATGGTGATGCCAGCAATGGTGACGGTGACGCCAGCGACGTGTCTGAGGGTGACCCGGAGGATGCGGTGAGCGATATGTCCGATTAAGCCCGTGCTTCCTTGTCGTTGACCCTGCATGTGAAAGCTCGGGCACGTCCCTAAAAGTTATAAGAGCATTTTGGGAGGGGGAGCCCCTCATGTAAATAGATTACTGCCTCTATTCCTTAGGCCAAGCTGGAGATGTGCTTTTATGAGCCTGCGAGTCCCGCCGAGAGCTTACTGCTGTAGTTTACCTTAGTCAACGCCAGTTCCTGACCGGCTCGTGAGGTCGTGAGCTTTTTGAGGGGCCTGCCGATCTGTCTGAGAGAGCCTTGCGAGAAGCAAGCGCCAGCCATGGAAGGACGTGCGTGCAGTGCGCGCGTGCCACGCCTAGCCCCCGCTTGCGAGGAGCTCGCGAGGGGGGGAGGCAGCAGGTGCAAACTCTGAATCAGGGCAAGGAACCAAATTGCAAGAAATCGCACGAACGAGAAAAGACACAACCGTGCACACCAATGAAAGTTCAACTTCAAATTTAAATCCAAATCCAGAAAATAAGGCTACAGAAAAGAGATTAAAAGCAAATGGCCGCGTCCGGCGCCTAGTCTAGTCTTCTTGTCTTCTCACCAGCGTGGAGCTAAGTGCTGTCACTAGGACATGGGAGGGAGCCCCCGAGGCCCGAGGGCGGCATTCCTGAGACTACACGGCGTTTACAACCCCACTCATTATTATGTGAGAGTGTCACGAGCGAAGATCTTCATAGGCGCGAGGCTTACTTCATATCGCCAGACGAGGGCCCCGCCTTGCGCCTCCCTCGACCACCATTGGTGCGTCCAGATACCAGGATAAAGCCAAGGGGCAAAGGGGACGCCAGCGGCACCCTCAGCGACCACGGGTCCTTTGCCGGGGGTAGGCTCACCAGCACCTCCCCGACAGAGGGCCTACCTTCGGGAACTCCCTCCTCCGTGCGATGCGGGGAGGGACCTTGCTCCCAGCTCCTCCCTTGCAGCCCCTAGTGCGCTCCTCCTAGTGGAAGGGAGGCCGTTGAGCTGGGTCCGCCGTCCGCCGTTGTGACCTGATCCTCATGCGACCCATGGTTAGCGTCAGCTTGCTCCTGAGAGATTAGTGGTACCCTGTAGCTGTTGTCGCCAGCATGGTTGGCGAGACTCCTGGGGGGCTCCTGGAAGGCCTCAGCTTCTAACGCCTCCTCCTCCCAGCCTGGTTCGAGGAACGAGCCAGGGTCGTCTTCCAGCGCATACTCTTGGTCAATCATGCGGGGCACGTAGGCCTCCGAGGCCGTCGCCCCGAAGACCTTGCCGAAGTGCCCGCGCCGCCCTGAGGATGGTAGGGCGGCACTCCGCTGGGGCCGCGGGTGGCAATGCTCGTGCCCGCGCTCATCGGAGGTGGCGCGGGTGCGATTAGGCGTCTGGTGTTGCTGGTCGCACCGATGTCGATGAAGCCTCCTGGCGCACCTGGGGGCACGCGGGTGCGGCGAGGCCCGCCATGCGATCCGGCCGCGGCCTGAGGCGTAAGCAGGGAGCCGAAGGGCGGTGCTCCCGAGGCTGCGGTGTCCAGTAGCTCGGCGGCGCGCTCCAGCAATGCATCCCGGCCGCTCTCCATCAGCCGGCATCGCAGCAGCTCCCCAGCCACCATGAGCGCGGCCCTCATGTTTGCTTGTTCCTGTCGGGTGTGCGGTGCTGTGGCCGCAGCGTGGCTTGAGGCCCTTGCGGCTGCCCGTGCTTGTCGTGGAGTAAGGGTGGATGGCATTTGACCGCGCCGCCCGCGCCCCGCAGCGTTTGGTGGTGCGCGTGCCGCCTGTGGCGCAGGGTTGAGGTCTTCTTGGGAGGACGGCGCCGCCCGGGCCGGCCAAGCTGCCCAGCGGTTGGCGTTGGTCCTCCGGTCGCCAGACATCGAAACCGCGGAGTGTCGATGAATCAACTGGCAAAAGAGAAGCTCCGACGCACCCCTACCTGGCGCACCAAATGTCGGATTTCGGGTTCCGGCAAAACCCTTGAGGTTCGAACACTGGGGTGCGCACGAAGATCTCTCCCCCCTTTAGCTTGCACACATCATGATCTCACGGCCTAGCTCGACGAACCCAAAGAACAGGAGACACAAGAGTTTATACTGGTTCGGGCCACCAATGTGGTGTAATACCCTACTCCAGTGTGGTGTGGTGGATTGCCTCTTGGGCTGAGGATGAACAGTTACAAGGGAAGAACAGCCTCCTGAGGAGAGGTGTTCTTGTGCTTGGTGAGTTTGAGTGGTTGATGGTGGTCTCTCTCTCTAGATGAGCCGATCTCCCCCTCTTTGGTCGTGGCTAGTCCTATTTATAGGGGCCCTGGTCCTCTTCCCAAATATTGAGCGGGAAGGGATCCCACAACGGCCAAATTCAAAGGGAGACAACTAGTACAAGTTATCCTGACAAAAGAAGTCTTCGCCTGCCAAAGGCTTTGGTGGTGACGCCGTCTTGGGCTCCACGGTCACCTCCGTCCCACCGTCCTGCTGGTCTTGGTCTTGTTGCACCGATATGGAAACCGTTTCCTGATGCCTCGGGACTCCTCGGCTGCGCTTGGCTCTTTTGGACCAAAGAGGAAACGAGGACACTGCGCGCGCTGGCGCCCGCCTGGCTCCAGTCGTCATGGCTTGCGTCACAGAAACCTCACGAGGTGTCCGTTGCCATGATCTCTCTGCCCCTTGCGAGCCAGCCTGGTGAGGCCACCCTTGAGGAGGTCTTGCGTCGTCCGCCTCGCGAGGCATGGCCCCTCGCGAGGGTCTTGAGTGTTTACCGGTGAAGATGGGCCGTACAGGGCCGCTGGTGGAGCCATGCCGTCGGCCGCAGGAAGGCAAGTCTGGGGACGCCCGTTCCCAGGACGCCGACATGCACGGGTAGCTAATACGCTCTTCCTCCTTTTGTTCTTTGCTCTCCTCCTCATCTTTTTCATCCAATGAGCTCACAGTTTCATCAATTTCTTCTTCCATAGACTCCTGCAAAATATTAGTCTCTTCTTGGAAAGCGGAGACTCTCTCAATAAAATCATCAATATCGGAGTTGAATTCATAACTCTCGTAGCAATATTTAAGTATAGCAAAATTTTCAGGTCTGTAAACAACATCATCAAGATTTTCACACTCTTTAAACAAAGATACAATTTCATAAGCACCCATAAAAGCAATGAATTCTTCTATTTGTTCCACATCATAGTAATCATATATACCATTAGCATAAGAAGCCAAGGTTTCATCATTATTAAATTTGCATGAAAAGGGAAGGTGTGGAGCCTTCATGCTAGAGCAACAAGTATAATCATATCTCAAGCATAGTTCCCAAGAATACCACTTCAATATATAAATTTGATCCCATAATAGTTTCCCTTTTTGAGTCAAGCGATAATCCCTAAAGTATTCACATTGATCCAACGTGTCTCCCATTATATAATTGAATGGGTTTTCTCAGGATTATTAAAGTAGTACATAATATCTTTCACATAGTGAGCATCGAGGGTTTTAGGAGGTTCCCCATCTCCATGAGTAGCAAGTAAACCTATTTTTTTGGTATTTCGTGTTCCATATCCATAACTAAAGATAGAGAACAACTTAGAACAGAAAACAAAAATTACTTAGTGATAAAGCAAATAAGCACACACAAGAATATTCACCCCACGCTATAACTCCCCAGCAACAGCGCCAGAAAAAGGTCTTGATAACCCACAAGTATAGGGGATCAATTGTAGCCTCTTTTGATAAGTAAGAGTGTCGAACCCAATGAGGAGCTAAAGGTAGAACAAATATTCCCTCAAGTTCTATCGACCACTGATACAACTCTACGCACGCTTACCGTTCACTTTACCTAGAACAAGTATGAAACTAGAAGTACTTTGTAGGTGTAACGGTATAGGTTTGCAAGAATATAAAGAGCACGTAAATAAAAACTAGGGGCTGTTTTAGGTAAAGAAGCAATAAAGTTAGTATAGAGAGTATGGAAAAGTGGTGGTAGGAGTTGTGAAATTGTCCCTAAGCAATTGACTTCTTTACTAGACCGATAGCAAGTTTTATGTGGGAGAGGCCACTGCTAGCATGGCATCCCTGACTTGGAATTCTATGCACTTATGATTGGAACTATTAGCAAGCATCCGCAAATACTAACATTCATTAAGGTAAAACCCAACCATAGCATTAAGATTTATTGGTCCCCCTTCAATCCCGTATGCATCAATTTCTATGCTAGGTTGAAGCTTCTGTCACTCTTGCCCTCCAATACATAGTCCTATCAACATACAACTAACCCTATGGTGTGATCCACGCGCGCGCTCATATGATGGGCACGAAAGGACAGCAACATAACCACAAGCAATTTAAACCAATCATAGCAATTCCCCAATTACCGATAGGACAACTAAAATCTACTCAGACATCATAGGATGGCAACACATCATTGGATACTAATATGAAGCATAAAGCACCATGTTCAAGTAGATGGTACAACGGGTTGCGGGAGAGTGGACTGCTGTAGATAGATGGGGGAAGGTGATGAAGATGTTGGTGAAGATGACGGAGGTGTTGGTGTAGATCGCCGTCACACGATGATGGCCCCGGCGGTGTTCCGGCGCCACCGGGAGAGAGGGGGAGAGAGACCCCCTTCTTCTTCTTCCTTGACCTTGTCCCTAGACGGGAGAAGGGTTTACCCCCTGGTCCATGGCTTCCATGGCGGCGGAGGGGCGAGAGCCCCTCCAAGATTCGATCTGTCTCTCTGTCTCTATCCGTTTCCTCGTTCCAGATTCTGGCCTTTTCACCGTTTCTTATATTCCCGGAGATCCGTAACTCCGATTGGACTGAAATTTTAACACGATTTCTATCTGGATATTGGATTTCTTGCAGAGAAAGAAGGGCACGAACTGCCTGACGGGGTGGCCACGAGGGCCCAGGGCGCGCTTGACCCCCTAGGGTGCCCCCTGCCTCGTGCCCCCCTCGGGCATCGTCTCGCGTTGATTCTTCTTCCCAAAAATCACATATATTCCAAAACAATTCTTCGTCAGTTTTTATCCCGTTTGAACTCTGTTTGATATGGATTTTCTATGAAACAGAAAACATGCAACGAACAGGAACTGGCACTGGGCACTGGATCAATGTGTTAGTCCCAAAAATAGTATAAAAAGTTGCCAAAAGTATATAAAAGTTGTAGAATATTGGCATGGAACAATCAAAAATTATAGATACGACGAAGACGTATCACGCACCCCCTGAGGAAACAAAAAATGAGCGCAAAGTGCGCATTCATAAGATTGAGAGGAGATGGGCACGGGAATGGAGGGAGTACAGGTATGTCACTCCAAAGTACATGAAGAAATTCTCTCTTCACCCTCCTTGCCCAAGACCTCCATTGGCACCTGGCTAAGAAGCTGATCCCACCAGCGTCAAGCGTGGTGAGGACTATCCTGATGAATTGGCAAAACGGCAAGCGAAGCTAGCCAAAATAGCTAAAGAAGCAGTGAAGAAATTTAATGAAGACTCTGCTGCTGATGTTGAGGCCTCTGCTAGCAAGCCCAAGAAGGCTATGCCCAAGAAGCCTGCACATAAGCCCAGTGCCTCTGCTTCAATGCCCTCACAGCCAAGCACCTCAGCAATGCCCTCACGGCCCAATTCTGCAAAACCCTCACAGCAAATTCCTCATGTTGCTCCAGCTCCTCCAAATTCCCCAGGTCCTGCACCAAAATCCTCAGAACCTGTGCATCTTGCCTCGTGTTAAAGGACCACAGGTATCTCAATTGCCTCGAGAGCCTCTACAAGGTCTTCAGCTCCTCTGCAATCCTCAACTGGCCCCACTCCGCTAAAGACAAAGGCCATTGCTGGACAAGGCACTAGACTAAGTCCTCATAAGAAGCAGGTTGCCTTTCATGTACCGTCCAGTGATGACGAAGCTGATGATGAAGAACTTGAAGAAATCATCAGAGACAGAAAGCAAAGGGCCGCTAGAGCCAAATGCACAAATGTGCCATTGATGTTGGATCCCAAGATGATCCTTGGTTTTATTGATCTCTAGCACAAGGACCCAAACACACCTATGCCTGACTTCAAGCTCACTCCTAGCCAAAGTCACATGCTGACCGCCTTCATCAGCGAAGAAAAATGGAAATTTGAGAAGGCCAGGAAGCTGAAGAAAGCCGAGTACAAGAAGGAGCGTTTTCTGAAGAAGAATGTTTTCAACATGATAACTGATGAACTTGTTGTTATACAGTCTGAGATCAAATGTCTCACTGATGAATTCAACGTCTCCCATACAGATTGGCTTGGAGCCAAAGTCAGATTTGTCAAACTGACTGAAGGATTCACCTCAAATGTTGCTGCTCCAACACAACATGAATCTCCTCAGGGTGAAGCATCTTCTCAGCCCACTGAAGAACATGAGAGCACCGCTGATGAAAATCAGGCTGCTGATGAAACTGCGAGTACCAGGGCTGATGAAGCGATTCTAGCCGCTGATGAAATTGCCAGGGCAACCACTAGTGTTGCGCCTGAAGCACAAGCCAGGCCAGCTGAAGCATCAAACGCTGTGCCTGAAGAAACTGAACCAATCAGGGCAACCCCATCAGTTGTGCCCGATGAAATTGAACCAATTTCCACCGCTCGTCCTGCACCAATGCCTAGTCCAGTTCTTCCTTATGCATCAAAAGTAAAGAAAACCAAAGCTGCGAAGAAAGCAGCTGTGAAGAAGGGGAAAGCATCCGCCATCTCAGAGTCTTCAGCACCAAAGAATATGAAGACTCTGACAAGTTCTTTTGAGAATCCAATTGATGTTATTCCTGTTTCTAGCATGCCATCAAAGGAGCTTGTACCCTTTGGTGAAGATTATGAAATTCCCAATGAATCTGATGAAGAAGATCCTTCTGCTGCTTCGACAAAGCAGTTGGACGAAGAAATTGAAGTGGATAACATCCCTTCAACTCCACTGGTATCCTCGCCCATGCTTTAGTTCACTGCTGAAGAGGCCGACGTTGAAGAAATTAATGCTGAAGAAGAAGATGTGGACAATGGGCGCTCCACTCTGGTTCTGAATGATGAATATTGGGACAGTCAGGACCCCAACTCACCACTATTCATCCCATTGCAACAGATTCCTCAGTCCCCTGTCCAGACTAAAGAAATTCAAATGGGCTCCGATGACCCTCAAGCCACACCTTCCATTCATGAAGAAATTCTAGCCACTAGTGCTGATGCTGATGTTGCTAAAGAGATGAAGACCCAGGCTGCTACTGAAGTAGAAACTGAAATTCCTCAGTCTATGGTGTCTGAGATTGTGATTCCTGAAACTGTGAAGGCATTGACTAATACTCCTCAGCCCAAGCCGAAGAATCCCTTCTCTAAAAGGCAAAAATTCAAGGTTGATGACTTCTTTCATGAGCATGTGTTCTTCACTGATTACACTCCATATGTCTCTGCTCGTCTTCGAAGGAAGCATTTCTGGACAGCCAGCCAAGCCAACTTCTACTCTTCACTGGTTTTTGGTAAGGACAAGATCTTTGACCATGAGCATATTCCTCATGTGGACATGGAATCGCTGCCTTGCTTCACCCCAGCCCTCAGTGTTCTTCACGACGCTGGGATGCTAAACTTCTGCACCGACATCATAGACTGGAATGAAGAACTAATTCTTCAATTCTACGCCACACTGCACATCACCGGCAATGCTAAAAATGTGAATTCATGGGTGCTGGATTGGATGACAGAAAATAGTCACTTCAAAGCACTAGCCTATGAATTTCTTCATGCCCTACCTGTCAACCCTCCCCTTAAAGGAGCGCAACTCATCTACCATGAACCCGAGCTATGAGATCATTATATGCAAGTATTGATGAAGCCGATGAAGCCTGGTCAAGCCCCACGAACCAAATTCCTCATGAAGGAATTGCTATATGTGCCAAGAACTATCTATCGAATTCTGACCAAGACCCTGAGTCCTATCAAAGGCCACGACTCTAATGAAGAAGAAGTCATTGGCATCATGAAGAATTTGCTATTCAACATCATCCATGGCGTTCCAATCAACTACCATGATTTCTTCATGAGGACTTTGGCCAATGTTGCACTGTCACCTTTTGATTTGAAGCCTTATGCTCCTTGGATTATGAGATTCCTCAGATCAAGGTCTTCAATCAATTACAAGGCTGACTTTCAGAATCATCTCAGCTACTTGCCACCCATTGAAGTCTTGAAACGACCTATTTCCTCATCTGATGAGAAGGGCAAGTTTGCTATTATCGATGAAGGCATTCGTCCATTGGATGGTCAGTTCCGCAAAGCTCCATCTTACTCCACCAATGATGACTCTGCCACACATGACTCTGCCGCAAATGCTTCTAAGCAATATCCTCAAGCCACTGCTCCCAGGGTGCTGACTAATCCTGAGCTTCTCCTCGGTCTTCACCGGAAGGTCGATCGCAATCATAAATGGGTCAAGCGTCAGTTTGGTTCAAATCTTCAGAACATGACCATCACTCAGAATTCAGTGAAGAAGAACCATTACTATCCGCATGAAGTATTTGATCGCACCTGGGCTGTTCTATCTCATCTCTACGGTGAAGATGACCTCAATAAGATGGGCTTCAAGCAGGACTTTGACTGGTCTCAGCCACCTTCGAAGAAATTCAAGAAGGTCAAAGTTCCTCACTTGGTGGCCAGCTCTTATTCTTCATCGCGCGAGACTGATGAACATGAAGATTTGGATAACACTGTGGCAGGCCCTACTTCAACAACCGACCCCAATAATGCTGACGCTCCTCCATCGACTTCGTGATATTCTTCAGGGGCGTTAGTCCTCACTTTTCGTCCCTTTTGGTCATTCAATGACAAAGGGGGAGAAATTTGAGTTAGTCTTCAAGCGGGTCTATCTATATGGGCGTTTTGCTAAGTTACAACTCTCGTTCTTCTGAAAATTTTGTTGGATTGAGTTGTAATCTTAAACCCGATGGTGGTCTAATACTTCTGCTACATTCTTCTGCATGATATTTCCTCATATATGTTAATGCACGCATGCTGAATTACATTAGCCACCATATTTCATCATGCATTTCAAATTCTTCATACCATATGTTAGATGCGTGTATGAATACAAGATATAGGGGGGATCTCCATGATTCTACTCTTTAAATGTACATTTCTTCAAAAGCAAATTCCTCACTATGCACATCTTCAGGGGGAGTTTCTTCTATATCTTGCAATCAAATTCCTCAATATCAGTATTTACACTTCATATGTTTATCCTCGTTTAAAAGTTAACCTATATTGTCATCAATCACCAAAAAAGGGGAGATTGTAAGTGCATCTAGTGCCCCATAGTGATTTTGGTGTATTGAAGACTTATAGGTTAAGGGACTGATGCGTTCGTGAGTGTACACAGGTCTATAAGTCTATGAGGAGTTTGATATTTACAAAGAAAGTCGACCCCTAAAAATGAATGTCTTCAACTGAAGACTTTGGATTTCTGAAGACTTTGAAAGTGAAGAAATTGGTGTGACCGTGAAGACTTGATATTCATGCGAGGAATATGAAGCTTGAAGACTTTTGTTTTTGTAGTTTCATTTTCCCTTTCTTGAGTCATAGGAAACACCATACTATTAAAGGAGGTCGAGGAAAAACTAAGGAAAAGTTTCCAAGTGATGCTCATCTCAAAATCCTACACCTACCAATCCCTTCGAGTGAAGCCATTGGAAATCTCATACCGTTCAGCCAATTTCTTCAGGGACAAAGACCAAGATCTTCTGGTCTCTGAGGAATTTGTTCTAACTGAGGAGTTAGGAATTTTCCAGTGCGGATTGCCTACAAGTGAGGAACATGATAGCCCTGAGGAATTTGATAGCCAAATTTCCGGCCGTTGCTGTGCTATGCGCCAGCTGTCCCAAAATATCTATCCACCTAACGGTCATATCATTGAAGGGCATTTATGTATTATCATGTCGGGCTGATCCCTAGGCTATAAATAGCCCCCCCCTACAACCACTAACTGGTTGACTGTGTCGGCATCCTGGGAACGGGGGTCCCCAGACTTGCCTGCCTGCGGCCCACGGCATGGCTCCACCAGCGGCCCTATACGGCCCATCTTCACCAGCAAACACTCAAGACCCTCGCGAGGGGCCAAGCCTTGTGAGGTGGACGATGCAAGACCTCCTCGGGGGCGGCCTCACCAGGCCGGCTCATGAGGGGCGGAGAGATCAAGGCAAGGGGCACCTCGCGAGGTCCCTGTGACGCAAGCCATGACCACCAAGGCCATGCGGGCACCTGTCAGGCGCCAGCACAGGCAGTGTTCTCGTTTCCTCTTTGGTGTTAAAGAGACAAGCGCAGGTGCGGAGTCCCGAGGCGTCAAGCAAAGGTTTCCATATCGGTGCAACGAGACCAAGACCAGCAGGACGGCAGGACGGAGGTCACCGTGGAGCCCAGGACAACGTCACCACCAGAGCCTTTGGCAGGCGAAGACCACCTTTTGTCAGGATATCTTGTACTAGCTGTCCCCCTTCAAACTAGCCGTTGTGGGATCCCTTCCCGCCTAATATTTGGGGAGAGGACGGGGTCCTCTATAAATAGGACTAGCCACCACCTTAGAAGGAGGAGGCTCATAAGAGGCGGATCGGGGACGAAGAAAACGATCCCCTACTGCATAACCTCACCAAGCACGAGAGCACCTCTCCTCAGGAGGCTGTTCTTCCCTTGTAACTGTTCGTCCTCAGCCCAAGAGGCAATCCACCACACCACACTGGAGTAGGGTATTACACCACATCGGTGGCCCGAACTAGTATAAATCTTGTGTCCCTTGTTCTGCGGGTTCGACGCGCTAAGACTTGAGAGTGCGGTGAGAGCGTGGGCTAGAGGGGGAGAGATCTTCATGCGCACCCCAATGTTCGAACCTCAAGGGTTTTGCCGGAACCCAAAATCCGACATTTGGCGCTCCAGGTAGGGGTGCGCTGAAGCTTTCCTTCCGCTGATCCACATCCCATCGCTCCACCACCTCCATGTCGAACGCGCGCCGAGGCCCGGGCTCCCTCACCGCCCGTGTCGCTCAGACAACCCCTGTCGGCGGGCCTCCCCATCGTTCTCCGTCTCCTGTTGCCAACACCGCTTCCGGCCCGACGGAAAACAAGCAGCAAGCATCTTCATTGCACCCCTCCATGCGGTAGGACGGCCGCACCGCCACCTCGTCGCTGACTCCGGCCGGCTCATCGTCACACGCTCGCTGCGCACCCACGTACGCGCAGGCTGCGCTGCTCATGGCACGCGAGCTCCTACGCTACCACTCGGTCGACGACCTCTACGAGGACTGGTTGGACCGCATCGCCGAGCTTGTCAGCGCCGCTGGAGGCTCTCCTGCACCATCCCTCTCGCTGCCTCACCCACCTCCAGCTACGGGCGATGTAGCTCACGGAGTGCCTTCGCTGCCTCCGCATAAAGACGATGCCCTCGCGCCGAGACGCGCAGCTCACGGAGCGCCACCGCCTCCTCCGCGTCAAGATGGTGTCCTCGCCCCAAGACGCGTGGTCCCGCGGCGTGATCCACCGCGCCGTGTGCCTGCACACGAAGAAGGAAGCTGCCAAGAGGTTCCCCGACCGCAAGAAAACGCTCCTGGCGCCACAACAAGACCGCGCGCCGCCAGTGGCGGCGGTGCGTGGACATCAAGGGCAGGCTCCGGCCCTGTAGAGGGCCCCGATGGCCACCGCAGGCTGCCGCACCCTCGTTCCCAAGCTGCGTAGCGTCGTCTGGCCAGGCAAGTTCAAGCCAGAACTGCCTCCACGCTACGACGGCACCCCCAACCCCACAGAGTTCCTGTAGCTTTACGAGCTGAGCATCAAGGCGGCCAACGATGATGAAAAAGTCATGGCGAATTGGTTTCCCATGGCTCTCAAGGATGGCACCCGCTCGTGGCTCCCGAACCTGCCTCCAGGCTCGATCTCCTCCTGGGTGAGATGCGTGAATGCTACGTCTTGAGCTTGCGTTGGTTTTCTCCGAAGAGGAAGGGATGATGCAGCAGAGTAGCGTAAGTATTTCCCTCTGTTTCTGAGAACCAAGGTATCAATCCAGTAGGAACCCACACTCAAGTCCCTCGTACCTGCACAAAGCGATAGCTACTCGCAACCAACGCGATTAGGGGTTGTCAAGCCCTTCACGGTCACTTACGAGAGTGACATCTGATAGATAGAATATTTTGGTATTTTTGATATAAAGATGCAATGTAAAAAGTAAAAGCAAAGTAAATAGAAAAATAATATAAAAGTGATAGAGATTGATATGATGAGAATAGACCCGGAGCCATAGGTTTCACTAGTGGCTTCTCTCAAGAGCATAAGTATTCTACGGTGGGTGAACAAATTACTATTGAGCAATTGATAGAATTGTGCATAATTATGAGAATATCTAGGCATGATCATGTATATAGGCATCACGTCCGTGACAAGTAGATCAAAACGATTCTGCATCTACTACTATAACTCCACTCATCGACCGCTATCTAGCATTCATCTAGAGTATTAAGTTAAAAACAGAGTAACGCCTTAAGCAAGATGACATGATGTAGAGAGATAAATTCATCCAATATGAAATAAATCCCATCTTGTTATCCTCGATGGCAACGATACAATACGTGCCTTGCTTCCCCTTCTGTCACTAGGTAAGGACACCGCAAGATCGAACCCAAAGCTAAGCACTTCTCCCATGGCAAGAACTACCAATCTAGTTGGCCAAACCAAACGGATAATTCGAAGGACTTGCAAAGATAGCCAATCATGCATAAAAGAATTCAGAAAAGATTCAAATATTATTCATAGATAGACTTGATCATAAACCCACAATTCATCGGTCTCAACAAACACACCGCAAAAAGAAGATTACATCGAATAGATCTCCATAAGAGAGGGGGAGAACTTTGTATTGAGATTCAAAGAGAGAGAAAAAGCCATCTAGCTACTAACTATGGACCCGAAGGTCTGAGGTAAACTACTCACACTTCACCGGAGGGGCTAGGATGATGTAGAAGCCCTCCGTTATGACGGCCCTCTTCCGGCGGAGCTCCGGAACAGGCCCCAAGATGGGATCTCGTGGATACAGAAAGTTGCGGCGGTGGAATTAAGGTTTTGGCTCCTGTTCTGATCGTTTGGGGGTACATGTGTATATATAGGAGGAAGGAGTACGTCGGTGGAGCACCGAGGGGTCCACGAGGCAGGGGGGCGCGCCCCCCACCCTCGTGACCACCTCTTTGATCCCTTGCAGTAGGGTCCAAGTCTCCTGGATCACGTTCGGTGAGAAAATCACGTTTCTGAAGATTTTATTCCGTTTGGACTCCGTTTGATATTCTGTTTATCCGAAACACTGAAATAGGCAAAAAACAACAATTCTGGGCCGGGCCTCCGGTTAATAGGTTAGTCCCAAAAATAATATAAAAGTGGAAAATAAAGCCCAATATAGTCCAAAACAGTAGATAATATTGCATGGAGCAATAAAAAATTATAGATACGTTGGAGACGTATCAGGCATCCCCAAGCTTAATTCCTGCTCGTCCTCGAGTAGGTAAATGATAAAAAGAGAATTTTTGATGTTGAGTGCTACTTGGCATAATTTCAATGCAAATCTTCTTAATTGTGGTATGAATATTCAGATTAGAAAGATTCAAGACAAAAGTTTATATTGACATAGAAAATAATAACACTTCAAGCATACTAACAAAGCAATTATGTCTTCTCAAAATAACATGGCCAAAGGAAGTTATCCGTACAAAATCATATAGTATGGCTATGCTCCATCTTCCCCACACAAAGTATTTAAATCATGCACAACCCAGATGACAAGCCAAGCAATTGTTTCAGACTCTTAACTTTTTCAAAACTTTTTCAATCTTCACGCAATACATGAGCCTGAGCCATGGATATAGCACTATAGGTGGAATAGAATGGTGGTTGTGGAGAAGACAAAAATGAGAAGATAGTCTCACATCAACTAGGCGTATAAACGGGCTATGGAGATGCCCATCAATAGATATCAATGTGAGTGAGTAGGGATTGCCATGCAACGGATGCACTAGAGCTATAAATGTATGAAAGCTCAACAAAAGAAACTAGTGGGTGTGCATCCAACTTGCTTGCTCATGAAGACCTAGGGCAATTTGAGGAAGCCCATCATTGGAATATACAAGCCAAGTTCTATAACGTAAAATTCGCACTAGTATATGAAAGTGACAACATATGAGACTCTCTATATGAAGAACATGGTGCTACTTTGAAGCACAATATATGAGACTTGCTATATCATGGTGCTACTTTGAAGCACAAGTGTGGAAAAAAAGGATAGTAGCATTGCCCCTTTTTATTTATTTATTTTTTGGGACTTCTTTTTTCTTTGGTCTTTCTCTTTTTTTGGACAATGCTCTATTGAATGATGATCATCACACTTCTATTTATTTACAACTCAATGATTAAAACTTGATACTAAAACAAAGTATGACTCTATATGAATGCCTCCGGCGGTGTACCGGGATATGCAATGAATCAAGAGTGACAAGTATGAAAGAATTATGAACGGTGGCTTTGCCACAAATACTATGTCAACTAAATGATCATGCTAAGGAATATGACAATGATGGATATGTCAGGATGAACTAGATGGTGGAAAGTTGCATGGCAATATATCTCGGAATGGCTATGGAAATGCCATAATAGGTAGGTATGGTGGCTGTTTTGAGGAAGGATATGGTAGGTGTCTGATACCAGCGAAAGTTGCGCGGTATTAGAGAGGCTAGCAAGGGTGGAACGGTGAGAGTGCGTATAATCCATGGACTCAACATTAGCCATAAAGAACTCATATACTTATTGCAAAAATTTAGAAGTTATCAAAGCAAAGTATTACGCGCATGCTCCTAGGGGGATAGATTGGTAGGAAAAGACCATCGCTCGTCGCCGACCGCCACTCATAAGGAAGACAATCAATAAATAAATCATGCTCTGACTTCATCACATAATGGTTCACCATACGTGCATGCTACGGGAATCACAAACTTCAACACAAGTATTCTTTAAATTCACAACTACTCAACTAGCATGACTTTAATATTATCACCTCCATATCTCAAAACAATTATCATGCTTCAATATTTTCTTTGTACTCAACACACTCAAAAGAAAGTTTCACAAATCTTGAATACCAAGCATATTATTATTAGGCAAATTACCATGCTATTAAGAGACTCTCAAATTAATTTAAGTGAAGCATGAGAGATCAATAGTTCCTTTAAAATGAATCCACCACCGTGCTCTAAAAGATCTAAGTGAAGCACATAGAGAAAAATTATAACGCTCAAAAGATATAAGTGAAGCACATAGAGAAAAATTATCTAGCTCAAAGGATATAAGTGAAGGACATAGAGCAAAATTATCTAGCTCAAAGGATATAAGTGAAGCACATAGAGTATTCTATCAAATTTTTATTCATGTATGGCTCTCTCAAAAGGTGTGTACAGCAAGGATGATTGTGGAATACTAACAAACAAAGACACAAATAATACAAGACGCTCCAAGCAAAACACATATCATGTTGGTGAATAAAAATATAGCTCCAAGTAAATTACCGATGGAAGTGGACGAAAAGAGGGGATGCCTTCCGGGGCATCCCCAAGCTTTGACTTTTTGGTGTCCTTGGATTATCTTGGGGGTGCCATGGGCATCCCCAAGCTTAGGCTCTTTCCACTCCTTGTTCCATAATCCATCAAAAGAATTCACCCAAAACTTGAAAGCTTCACAACACAAAACTCAAGATAGAAAACTCGTAAGCTCCGTTAGCGAAAGAAAACAAAAGACCACTTCAAGGTACTGTAATGAACTCATTCTTTATTTATGTTGGTGTTAAACCTACTGTATTCCAATTTCTCTATGGATTATAAACTATTTTAGTAGCCATAGATTCATGAAAATAAGCAAACAACACACAAAAAACAGAATTTGTCAAAAACAGAACAGTTTGTAGTAATATGTAGCTAGCGCAAAATCTGAAACCCCAAAAATTATAAAATAAATTGATGGACGTGAGGAATTTATCTATTAATCATCTTCAAAAAGAATTAACTAAATATCGCTCTTCAAATAAAAATGACAGCAGTTCTCGTGAGCGCTAAAGTTTCTGTTTTTTACAGCAAGTTCAATAAGACTTTCCCCAAGTCTTCCCAACGGCTCTACTTGGCACAAACACTAATTAAACACAAAAAAACACAACCAAAACAAAAATCAAGGAATAAAAATAAAATTGGGTTGCCTCCCAACAAGCGCTATCGTTTAACGCCCCTAGCTAGGCATAACGAGCAAGAATAGATCTAGGTATTGCCATCTTTGGTAGGCAATCCATAAGTGCCTCTCATGATAGTTTCATATGGTAATTTTATTTTCTTTCTCAGAAAGTGTTCCATGCCATTTTTTAATGGAAATTGAAATCTAATATTCCCTTCCTTCATATCAATAATCGCACCAACCGTTCTAAGGAAAGGTCTACCAAGAATAATAGGGCAAGAAGGATTGCAATCTATATCAAGAACAATGAAATCTACGGGCACATAATTCCTATTTGCAACAATAAGAACATCATTAATTCTTCCCATAGATTTCTTAATAGTGGAATCCGCAAGATGCAAGTTTAGAGATCAATCATCAAAATTACGGAAATCTAGTATTCACACAAAGTCTTGGGAATAGTAGAGACGCTAGCACCCAAATCACACAAAGCATAAAACTCATGATCTTTAATTTTAATTTTAATAATTGGTTCCCACTCATCATAGAGTTTTCTAGGGATAGAAACTTTCAACTCAAGTTTTTCTTCATAATATTGCATCAAGGCATCAACAATATGTTCGGTGAAGGCTTTATTTCGACTATAAGCATGTGGAGAATTTAGCACGGATTGCAACAAGGAAATACAATCAATCAAAGAGCAATTTTCATAATTAAATTCCTTGAAATCTAATATAGTGGGTTTAGCAACATCCAGATTTCTATTTCTTTCCATCCCACTTTCATCAATTTCATCATTAAGATCTAAACACTCCGAATTTTTAGAACGCCTTCTAGGTAAAGGAAGATCATATTCAGTTTCATCAAGATTCATATTGCAAAATAAAGATTTAATTGGAGACACATCAATAACATTTAGATCTTCATCTTGATTTTCATAGGAATTGGAAGAACACGCTTTAATAAAGGCATCTTTGGAAGCACACATCCTAGCGGTTCTTTCTTTACACTCATCAATTGAAATTATCATGGCTTTTAGAGACTCATTAATATCATGCTTAGGTGGAATAGATCTAAGTTTCAAAGCATCAACATCAAGAGCAATTCTATCAACGTTCCTAGCCAAATCATCAATCTTAAGCAATTTTTCTTCAATCATAGCATTAAAATTCTTTTGCGAATAAATAAATTCTTTAATATTAGATTCAAAATCAGAGGGCATCTTATTATAATTTCCATAAGAGTTGTTGTAGGAATTCCCATAATTATTAGAAGGATTACTAGGATATGGCCTAGGATTAAAATTCCCTCTATAAGCGTTGTTACCAAAATTATTCCTACCAACAAAATTCACATCCATAGATTCATTGTTATTCTCAATCAAAGTAGACAAAGGCATATCATTAGGATCAGAAGAAACACTCTTAGTAGCAAATAATTTCTTAAGTTCATCCATCTGTCCACTCAACACATTAATTTCTTCTATCGCATGCACTTTTTTATTAGAAGTTCTTTCAGTATGCCATTGAGGATAATTAACCATAATATTATCTAGGAGTTTAGTAGCATATCCTAAAGTGATTTCCATAAAAGTGCCTCCCGCGGCCGAATCTAAAAGATTTCTAGAAGCAAAATTCAATCCGGCATAAATTTTTTGTATAATAATCCACAAATTCAAACAATGAGTAGGGCAATTACGTATCATTAATTTCATTCTCTCCCAAGCTTGTGCAACATGTTCATGATCAAGTTGTTTAAAGTTCATTATATCGTTTCTAAGAGAGATGATCTTAGCGGGAGGAAAATACTTAGAGATAAAAGCATCTTTGCACTTGTTCCATGAATCAATACTATTCTTAGGCAAAGACGAAAACCAAGCTTTAGCACGATCTCTAAGAGAAAAAGGAAATAGCTTCAATTTAACGACATCATTGTTGACATCTTTTTTCTTTTGCATATCACATAAATCAACGAAGCTATTCAGATGAGTAGCGGCATCTTCACTAGGAAGGCCGACGAATTGATCTTTCATAACAAGATTCAACAAAGCAGTATTAATTTCACAAGATTCAGCATCGGTAAGAGGAGAAATCGGAGTGCTAAGGAAATCATTATTATTGCTATTGGTGAAGTCACACAATTTAGTAGCATCTTGAGCCATCACGACAAACAAGCAATCTAACACACGAGCAAACAAAAAGCAAGCGGACAAAAAGAGGCAAATAGAGAGGGAGGATAGGGAGAGAGAGGGCAAATAAAACGGCAAGGGTGAATTGGGGGGAGAGAAAAATGAGAGGCAAATGGCAAATAATGTAATGCGAGAGATAGGGATTGTGATGGGTACTTGGTATATTGACTTTTTGCGTAGACTCCCCAGCAACGGCGCCAGAAATCCTTATTGCTACGTCTTGAGCTTGCGTTGGTTTTCCCCGAAAAGGAAGGGATGATGCAGCAGAGTAGCGTAAGTATTTCCCTCAGTTTTTGAGAACCAAGGTATCAATCCATTAGGAGCCCACGCTCAAGTCCCTCGTACCTGCACAAAGCGATAGCTACTCGCAACCAACGCGATTAGGGGTTCTCAAGCCCTTCACAGTCACTTATGAGAGTGAGATCTGATAGATAGAATATTTTTGGTATTTTTGATATAAAGATGCAAAATAAAAAGTAAAAGCAAAGTAAATAACAAAATAATATAAAAGTGATAGAGATTGATATGATGAGAATAGACCCGGGGCCATAGGTTTCACTAGTGGCTTCTCTCAAGAGCATAAGTATTCTACGGTGGGTGAACAAATTACTATTGAGCAATTGATAGAATTGTGCATAATTATGAGAATATCTAGGCATGATCATGTATATAGGCATCACGTCCGTGACAAGTAGATCGAAACGATTCTGCATCTACTACTATTACTCCACTCATCGACCGCTATCCAGCATGCATCTAGAGTATTAAGTTAAAAACAGAGTAACGCCTTAAGCAAGATGACATGATGTAGAGAGATAAATTCATCCAATATGAAATAAATCCCATCTTGTTATCCTTGATGACAACGATACAATACGTGCCTTGCTTCCCCTTCTGTCACTAGGTAAGGACACCGCAAGATCGAACCCAAAGCTAAGCACTTCTCCCATGGCAAGAACTACCAATCTAGTTGGCCAAACCAAACGGATAATTCGAAGGACTTGCAAAGATAGCCAATCATGCATAAAAGAATTCAGAAAAGATTCAAATATTATTCATAGATAGACTTGATCATAAACCCACAATTCATCGGTCTCAACAAACACACCGCAAAAAGAAGATTACATCGAATAGATCTCCACAAGAGAGGGGGAGAACTTTGTATTGAGATTCAAAGAGAGAGAAAAAGCCATCTAGCTACTAACTATGGACCCGAAGGTCTGAGGTAAACTACTCACACTTCACCGGAGGGGCTAGGATGATGTAGAAGCCCTCCGTTATGACGGCCCTCTTCCGGCGGAGCTCCGGAACAGGCCCCAAGATGGGATCTCGTGGATACAGAAAGTTGCGGCGGTGGAATTAAGGTTTTGGCTCCTGTTCTGATCGTTTGGGGGTACATGTGTATATATAGGAGGAAGGAGTACGTCGGTGGAGCACCGAGGGGCCCACGAGGCAGGGGGGCGCGCCCTAGGGGGGGCGCGCCCCCCACCCTCGTGACCACCTCTTTGATCCCTTGCAGTAGGGTCCAAGTCTCCTGGATCACGTTCGGTGAGAAAATCACGTTTCTGAAGATTTTATTCCGTTTGGACTCCGTTTGATATTCTGTTTATCCGAAACACCGAAATAGGCAAAAAAACAGCAATTCTGGGCTGGGCCTCCGGTTAATAGGTTAGTCCCAAAAATAATATAAAAGTGGAAAATAAAGCCCAATATAGTCCAAAACAGTAGATAATATTGCATGGAGCAATAAAAAATTGTAGATACGTTGGAGACGTATCAGTGACCGCTTTGTCGCCAACTTCCAGGGCGCACGCGACCGACCTCCGGCCGCGAGTGACCTGCCCGCATCAAGCAACAACCGGGAGATACCCTGCAGAAGTACATCCAGTGCTTCAACATCGTGCGTCTCAAGATTCCAAGTTGACGGACGAGGCCATCATCTCAGCGTTTTCCGATGGCGTTTGCGACATCAAGATGAAGGAGGAGCTCGCCATCCATGAGGATCTGTGCATGACTTTGGAGCTGTTCAACATAGCAACCAAGTGTGCAAGGTCTGAGGAGGGGCGTCTCTCCCTCCTCGAACTCCCTGCTGCAAATCCAGAGGAGAAGAAGGCCAAGGTCAAGGACGTGAAGCGCAAGGGAGTGGCCGTGCTCGCGGCAGAGCCATACACAAAGCGCGGCCGGGACCTTCCCGAGTCGTCCAAGGGCAGTCGTACATTCTGCGCCTTCCACAGCGTGCGCAGCCACAACTCCAACGATTGTGAAGAGCTCAGAGCCATTCGAGATGGACGCTTCGGTCGATGCCCCGAGCGCAACGACCAGGGCTACGACCAAGGAAGTGGACGAGGTGGAGGACGTTGGGATGACCGCAGGCCCTGCCAGGAGTGGCGCGACCAGCCTCGCGAGGACCGCTGGCAGGACCAGCCTCGTGAGGGCGCCTGGAGGGACAAGCCTGACGAGGACCGTCTTCAGGGAAATCCTGGTCTCCCTCCGCTACCGCCACCACCAAGGAGGAACAACGACCACCAACAGGACGAAGGGGCTGGGGGCTTCCAGGAGCCGCGCGCCATCGCTTGCATCTTGGATGGTGCTCAGGCCCCGGCTTCCCAGTGCATCTTGAAGAAGTTCTCTCGCGAGGTGAATGCAGCCCTCCCCAAGCTCGAGGCCACACGCCCACTCAGGTAGTCCAAATATGCCATCACCTTCAGCTCGGCGGATCAGCTCAAATGCGCGGCGACCGTCGGCATCCTCCCGATGCTCTGTTCGCCCGTCATCAGCAATGTCCAAGTCACCAAGACTCTCATCGATGGTGGCGCAGGGCTCAGTGTCCTATCCGTCGAGACGTTTGACAGTCTTGAAGTGCCGTACGATCAGCTTCAGCCCACCAAGCCTTTCTCAGGAGTGACTGACAGCTCCACCACCCCGATAGGGCAAGTTCATCTCCCTGTCACCTTCGGTCAGCGTGACAACTACCACACCGAGCTCATCGACTTCGACGTCGCCCACATCTGTCTGCCATACAATGCCATCCTCAGGTATCCAGCGTTAGCCAAGTTCATGGCAGTCACCCACCATGGCTACAACGTCCTCAAGATGCCGGGAAGCGGCAGAATCATCACAGTCCCTTGCGAAGAAAGAGACGCGGTGTGCTCCCTCGAGCGCGCCTTCCAAGCTGCAGCAGTCGAAGACCCTGACAGCGCGTGTGTGCAGTACCCTCCTGAGGCCAACCCCAAGAAGAAGAAGAAGCTACTCCGCACAGGGCCTCAGGGGAGCGGCGCATCTAGCGGTGCCACCTCAGGATCGGCGCCCGCGCCTGGGGCGCCTCCCTCCCTCGCATAGGAAGGTGTGCCCAGCGCCCTCCTCGGGTAGGGCTCGGGGGCTCTCTTCTGGAGGGCCTCAGACCTGGTGAACATCACGAGGGAGGCGCTCGGGCACCACGTGGAAGCGTACTTCGCGGCACGTTTTCCTCGAGAGGGCACCGGGCGAGGAGTGCTACCTCTTGAGCATGCGTTGGTTTTCCCTTGAAGAGGAAAGGGTGATGCAGCAAAGCAGCGTAAGTATTTCCCTCAGTTTTTGAGAACTAAGGTATCAATCCAGTAGGAGACCATGTGTGAGTCACCTCGTACCTACACAAACAAATAAGAACCTCGCAACCAACGCGATAAAGGGGTTGTCAATCCCTTCATGGCCACTTGCAAGAGTGAGATCTGATAGAGATAATAATAATAAGATAAATATTTTTGGTATTTTTATGATATAAATTGAAAGTAAAGATTGCAAAATAAAATAGATTGGAGCGACTTCTTCAGCGCGCACCTTCAGCTACCCCAATGCTCCTTCAACAACAAAACCAGGTGACATTTTCCTAGTTCATTCAGCTGGGAGCCCCCTCGGGCTGCATTATTCCCAGGTCGCATGGGCCTGTCCCTGCGTCATGTATCCCCTAGCATCTTTAGTTTACCCTGCTGGGGGCGCCTCTCGGGCTGCACCTTCCCCAGGCTTCCCGGGTCTGACCCAGTGGCATGTATCATTCTTGCATTTACCTAATATAGTTTGCTTTCCATGCATAAGCTATCTATGGTCACTACCTGCTTGATTATCGCCCACCACGGGAGCCTCTCATGCCGGCATGATGCTTGTGCTCGGGTCCGTCCCTACAAGGCTAACAAATCTGAGCGGTCGAGCTCTGGCTCGTGGCATGCCCACGCATGTCACCTCACCGGACCCTCACTGCCCTCACCTTCTTGCGGAGCGACCAGTGGCAGACTGGCAATCATAGCGGCAATCATAGCGGCAATTTGTGTCCTTCCTCACGCTAACTTGCAGGAATCTCCTGAGGACAATAGCGGGTGGTACTATGAGCTCCCTCTTCTCCCATGCGATTCTCTTGCGCGTTAAAAGCGGGGATCCCGAGCATCACGACTCAGGAGCTCTTATTGGCTCTCCAGCCCTCACCCCTGGCCTTGACCACGGCACTGTGACCTGGCATACCAGCAGTGGCTGAGCTTGCCCGAGGGCCGGGACCTGAGGACGTAGAGCCCATAGAAGAGCACGGGGAAGAGGGGAAGGATCGCACGGGCCTAACCTGGCTACACTACGGCCGTCGGCACATGAGTCTAGCACAGCATGACGAAACAACTCCGGGCTACCAAGATAAGTCTCGCACCCGGGTCGGCCGAGCGCTACGGCATAAGATTCTCACCTTTCGCTGCCCTGCTGTGGCGATGTCACCTCCCTTTCCCATCCTCAGGTAGCTACTTGCGCGCTAAAGGGGATCTCTTGAGCATCGCGCCTCAGGAGCTCTTACTGGACCTCGGGCCACTCACCTCCTGGCCTTGACCACGGCATCGCGACCTGGCATACCAGCGATGGCTGCAGCCTTCCCAGGGACCGGGACCTGTCGGCGTAGAGCACCAAGCTGCTGCGGGGTTGGAAAAGGGAGACCAAGTCAAAGCAGGACATGCGTTCACAAACTTTCATAGTAAGGATAATATCAACAAAAGACATTACAGACCCTTTACACGCCCCCACAGGGTCCATCTTGATTCCTCGCAGGGAACAAAAGAAGGAAGTTCCTAGGGGCCCTATCTACACGGGCCAAACGCCGCCAACACCATCATCAACAGTGGGCCTCCGAAGGCCAGCGCCAACATCATCCAGATCAGTGACGGCGGTGGCCGGACGCTGTGGCCATGCTCCGAGCGCGGTGAGAGCTCGGGGGCATGTAGCTGTCGTGGCTTGTCTCCGGAGTCTCGTCGAGCTTGGGAGAATCGCTGGACCACCAGGAGTCGCCGCTGCTGCTGGAGGAGTCACTGGCGAAGCCCGCAGGTGGCTCGGCGTTGGTCGCTGCGCCATCCTGGCGACCCCCTTCAAGGCAGCACTCCAAGCGGCGGCCTTCCTCATCGAAGACCTTGAAGAAAATCATGGAGGCGCCGTCGTACTCGAAATGGATGGCGAGGGCGCCTTCCGCACGGCAGACTTGAGCGACCTCGCCCCAGCCGCGAGTCATGAAGATCTTCCCGAAGGAGACGACTTCAACTTCCGCCCTAGTCACCGGGGCGTCCCGATCGGCATGCTGCAGCCAAAGCTCAAGGGGGCGCCTCAGTGGCATCTCAGCGGCGAAGAACTGCGGGAAGCGAATCCAAGTGCACGGAGGCATCACCGGCCAAAACACGAGTTTGCGCGAGGAGTCCGCGGCGTGGGCTCCTAGGGTGATGGCATGCATCACCACGATGTGGTGACCACGACCATGGTGTGGGCGGCGTCGTTCGCTACTCCTCCCTCTAGAGCCCTCGGCTCAGGCATACATAGGCAGCGGATACCCCGGAGGTGGCCGCTCGTACCAGGGCCACGACACCTCTGGCCTAACGACTATGTCGCGACGATGGGACAACCTCTTCTTCGGTGGAAGTGGCTCAGGCTCGTCGAGGGGGGTCTTTCCCTTCTCCGTGGCTGAGACCCTCCGTATCGGTGCCATGGTTGATGTAGCAAGCGATGAAGCAAGGAAGAAGAAGGAGTGGAAGAAGTGAAGGAAGAGATGGGTGACAGGGGCTCCGCTCCCCTCTTCCCATTTATAGCCAAGGGGAGGCCAACCGCCGGCCTCCACGACCTAAGGTAATAATGATCTTTTCTCTGCATGCAGCAAGGACCCGTCAAGTCGGGTAGTTGCCGAGGCGGCATGGGGAAGCGGAGACGCCCACGACCAATCAACCGCCACACATCAACCAAGGCCGCAGGCTGTTAGGGCCCGCGGCGCTCCGCACTTGTCCCTTGACTTCGCCTCGAAGCCAAGCCCGAGCGCGTCTTGGGCCCGGGGGCTACTGTCAGCATCCTGGAAACGGGGGTCCCCAGACTTGCCTGCCTGCGGCCCACAGCGTGGCTCCACCAGCGGCCCTATACGACCCATCTTCAGCAGCAAATACTCAAGACCCTCGCGATGGGCCAAGCCTCGCGAGGTGGACGATGCAAGACCTCCTCGGGGGCAGCCTCACCAGGCAGGCTCACGAGGGGCGGAGAGATCAAGGCATGGGGCACCGCGCGAGGTCCCCGTGACGCAAGCCATGACGACCAAGGCTAGGCGGGCAAAAGGCGGGCGCCAGCGCGTGCAGTGTCCTCATTTCCTCTTTGGTGCTAAAGAGACAAGCGCAGGCGCGGAGTCCCGAGGCGTCAAGCAAAGGTTACCATATCTGTGCAACGAGACCAAGACCAGCAGGACGGTAGGATGGAGGTCACCACGGAGCCCAGGACGACGTCACCACCAGAGCCTTTGGCAGGCAAAGACCGCCTTTTGTCAGGATAGCTTGTACTAGCCGCCCCCTTCAAAATGGCCGTTGTGGGATCCCCTCCCACCTAATATTTGGGGAGAGGATCCGGGCCTCTATAAATAGGACTAGCCACCACCTTAGAAGGAGGAGGCTCATAAGAGGCGGATCGGCGACGAAGAAAATGACTCCCTACCGCATCAACTCACCAAGCACGAGAGCACCTCTGCTCAGGAGGCTGTTCTTCCCTTGTAACTGTTCGTCCTTAGCCCAAGAGGCAATCCACCACACCACACTGGAGTAGGGTATTACACCACATCGGTGGCCTGAACCAGTATAAATCTTGTGTCCCTTATTCTGCGGGTTCGACGCACTAAGACTTGAGAGTGGGGTGAGAGCGTGGGCTAGAGGGGGAGAGATCTTCGTGCGCACCCCAGTGTTTGAACCTCAAGGGTTTTGCCGGAACCCAAAATTCGATAGGCTGCTCCGCAAGAAATTGACACTTGTCATTGAGAGCGTTCCATCCTCCGAGGATTTTGAGAGAAAATCATCAAGTGAGGAAAAACCCAAAACCCCAAACCATACACCTACAAACACAAAGTGATTGAGCATCACTGAAGAGATTGTTTCTGTGTGGAACCGACGCTTGTTACCTTTGAGGACTGTGCATCCTCCAGATGGTCTAGAGCATCCAAGAGGAAATTGTGGATCGTCGAGTTACCGAGTCTGTGAAGGTTTGGAAGTCACCTGAAGACTTACCATGAGTGATTGGACGAGTTCTGTGTGACCTTAGTTCAAGGAGAATACGGTGAGGACCGTGTGTCCTCAGGTTTACATACCTAGCCGCTCCAACCAGACGTACGACTGTCACAGCAGTTGGAACTGGTCTACCAAATCATTGTCTTCATCGAGCTAACTGGTTCTATTTCCTCAACCCTTTCATTTCCTCATTACTGTGTTGTGTACTTGATCGCTACTGTTTGAAGACTTTGACTGAAGACTTTCTCAATTTCCTGTGTTCAATTTCTTCAGTCAGTTTGTCTTCAGCCTGCTTATCCTGTGTTTACACTTTCTGTATTCTATGCTTGTTTTCATATCATCATGATGACTATGCTTTTGTTCTATTATGTCTGCACATGAGTACTTATTCCGCTGCTAGTAGTTCTTCGCTTAGGAATTTCCAGACCCTGAAATTCCTCAGTGAAGAATTCATACAAATCGCCTATTCACCCCTCCTCTAGTCAACTTAATGCACTTTCAGCCTCTTTAGTGTGCTGTGCTCCCGTCGAGGATGTGCCAGAGAGCTCTGTCGGCAAGAGCAAGAAGAACAAGGCTACTCCACTAGAAATCTAGAAGGTGTCCACCGAGGACGGCAAGGGAGGGAACTTTCACCATAAGTTCAACCCTTGATGACAAATAGGAAAGCGCGCTTGTTGCCTTCCTGCGGACGAATATCGACGTGTTTGCATGGCAACCATCTGACATCCCAAGTGTTCCCAGGAAGGTAATTGAGCACCACCTTGCCGTCTATCCTCACACGCGGACCATCAAGAAGAAGTGAGGAAGAAAGCTTTGGAGCGACAACAATTCATTGTCGAGGAGATCAAGAAATTGGAAGCAGCAGGTTTGGTCAGAGGAGTACTCCATCCCACATGGTTAGCTAATCTATTTGTTGTGTGCAAGGCTAACATCAAGTGGAGGCTTTGCATTGATTATACAGACATCAATAAAGCTTACCCAAAGGATCCATTTTCCTTGCCGCGCACCGACCAGATTGTTGATTCCACTGTAGGATGTGATCTTCTGCCATTCCTTGATGCCTACTCTGGCTATCATCACATATTCATGTCAAAATAAGATGAAGAGAAGACCGCATTCATCACTCCATGTCTCACAAACTGCTTGATACGTAAGCCTTTCGGATTGTAGAGTGTTGGTTCAACATTTGCTAGAGTTGTCCAGATTGGTTTTGAACCCCAGATGCATAGAAATGTGGAAGCATATATGGAAAATATAGTGGTTAAGACCAAGGACAAGACAACCCTGCTGCAGGATTTAGAAGAAATATTTGCTAATCTGCGCATGGTCAATCTGAAACTCAATCCTGAGAAGTGTGTGTTTGTTGTTCCATCTGGCAACCTTCCTGGGTTCTTTATTTCCCAACATGGAATTGAAGCCAATCCCGACAAGATCAAAGCAATTGAGCAGTTTGAAGCACCAAAGCTTGTCAAGGATGTGCGCCGCCTTGTCGACTACATTGCTGCACTAAGCAGGTTCATATCCAAGTCTGCTTAGTGAACCCTACCGTTTTTCAAAATTTTGAAAAAGTTAGGTCCAATGAAATGTACTCCGGAAGCAGAGGCAGCACTGCAAGACTTGAAGAAGTACCTTTATTCTGCACCATCACTTGTTGTGCCAAGACTGCAAGAGTCGTTGCTGTTATACTTGGCGGAAATGAATCAAGTGGTCAGTGCTGCACTGGTGGCGGAGAGGGAAGCTGAGACTGAGGAAGCCACAGATGCAGGTCCGTCAAGCAACAAGATGGAATCTTCTCTGACAAGTCCCGGTGGCGACAAGACTAGTGCAGAGTAAGCAAATGGATCAGAGCAACAAGTTGTCACTACTGCAGGATGCTGCTAACGCGACACTACGATTAGAGACCCTTCGACGAAACTATGTGCTATGCAATAATCACAAATGGTAGTGTAAAAAACCCGTCAAAAAGGTGAAATTTTTTTGCGATGGAGGATGCATCAAACACGGTTTAGATTTTAGTTGCATGTGCGATGCAGGGCATACAGTTCTATTCAGTTAAGTGTTTGCGATGAGGAGTGTGACGCCCCCGATTCAGTCGTACACTAATCATACACGCAAATGTGTACGATCAAGATCAGGGACTCACGGGAAGATATCACAACACAACTCTAGACACAAATCAAAATAATACAAGCTTTATATTACAAGCCAGGGTCCTCGAGGGCTCGAATACATAAGCTAGAATACACAACAGTCAGCGGAAGCAACAATATCTGAGTACAGCCATAAGTTAAACAAGTCTTCCTTAAGAAGGCTAGCACAAAAGCAACAATGATTGAAAAGGCAAGGCCTCCTGCCTGGGAGCCTCCTAACTACTCCAGGTCGTGAGCGGCCGTCACATAGTAGTAGGCACCCTCGGGGTAGTTGTAGTCATCAGTGGTGTCATCTGGCTCCTGGGATCTGTCATCTGGTCACAACAATCGGGTATGGGGGAAAAAGGTAGCAAAGCAACCGTGAGTACTCATCCAGAGTACTCGCAAGACTTACATTAGATCTAAACTAAGTATGCATCTGTATCAAAGGAATGGGTTGTATCTATGGACTAAACTGCATAATGCCAAAAGAGAAGGGGAAAGCCTAGCATATCGAAGACTAGCATCTTCAAGCATCTTGCAACATTAGAAGAGTACGATCAACATAATGTAAAGTAGTAGTAGTGTTATCAACCTCGCCCAGAGACCCTTCCTCGAACCCCTGCGAGAAAGCAATACCAGAGCCATACTATCCATTTCTCATCACAAGTATCCACTTCTAGTTGTATCGCTCGGGATACAACTCCGAGTGTCTGTTACCGTAGGACAGGCTATCGATAGATGTTTTCTTCCCTGCAGGGGTGCACCAACTTACCCAACAAGCTCGATAAATTCCGGCTGGACACACCATCAGGTCATGACTTCCCTCGGCTAATCAACACACTGCAGTCCTACCTAGGCCAGCACGCCGATCTACATCCCAAGCACGCAGGGGTCTTGGGCCCATCACCCTTTGCACTCCTGCATGTTGCATACGCGGCTGGTGAGCAGACCTAGCCCCCCTTATACAAGGTGAGGCGTTCCAGTACAACCCAGCACGCGCCGCTCCATCGCTGACATCTGTTGAGCTTTCGGCTGATACATACGACGCAGAGTGCCCATACTTATTCCCGCGTGATGGTTAGTTCTATCAGGCCAGAGGCCCCTCGGACCAAATATCCAAATCATAGTGGATTAGGAACGCACGGTAACGAGCAGAGACTCACGATCGGTGTGACCCCATTGCCCCATCTCGAGGACTTGCGGCAAGGGCAAAGAATGCCCGGCCACGCCTCGTACTTATCTCATGGGCACCTTCCAGGTCAACCTGACTCCACATCACTCGCAATTAAGCTCGCGCGGGTACCCCTCGGGGCCAACCCGTCTTTAGTAACATGGTTCAGTGTAAAGTCATAGTAACCTTGTGTCTACACACCAAGGGAAACCCTGAGGAATCACCCTCGATGGAATTCCACCTGATGTTATCGTCAAGGTGAACGAAGGAGGAATAACCCTCGAGGTCCACTCTTGAGGAGTTGCACGACAGTGTCGTTATCGGAAGTGGAGAAGGAGGAATCACCCTCGATGACCATAACCGATGAACTAACCTACAAGGTTAACATCAGAAGTGATGATGAGGTATCACCCTCGACATTCGATAGTAACCCAGTAGTGTCGAGCAACTAAGGGGAAAGTGATGTGCGGTGTCGAGGTCTGGTCTTTGAACCCATTGATCGGGTCTTTTGATAATCCAGCGGGGCAGTTGGGACAAAGTGGGGGTCTCTGATGGGTCTCTACCCAGCCAATACTAAACAGTTTAGGATAAGTAGGTAGGTAATAACAACAGGTTACAATAAATAGGCTATGCAGCAGAAATAGGATAATAGTAGTAGCACCAGATTATAATGCAAGCATAAGAGAGAATGGAATGGGCGATATCAGAATGCTCAAGGGGGGTTTGCTTGCCTGGAAGCTCTGTTGAAAAGGAAGAAGTGTCATCGTCGATGTAGTCGATCACAGGGACATCATTGGTCTCGGGGTCTACCGGAGAGAAGAGGGGGAAGAAACAATAAATATAAAGTAAACAAAGCATCACAAAGCATCACATGGCAATATGATGAGCCGGGTGTGACCTAACGTATGGCTACACGATATAGGTGAAGGGGGAATTCAACCGGGAATGTTTTCCTGGTTCCGGACTTGAGTCAGACAGATGACCGGAGGGGGAATGTTCCATGTTCAGCATGCTAGGGGCATGTGACAGATGAATGGGCCGCGTATTCGGATTCGTTGGATTTTTCTGAGCAACTTTCATATATAAAGTTTTTCAATCTGAGCTACGGTTTATTTTCTATGAATTTTAAAAATTTAAACATTTTCAGAAACTATTTAACTTAACAGAAAAGGAATATTGCATCAGGATGAAGCCATAGTGATGTCAACAGTCAACAACCGCACTGACCAGGTCAAACCTGACCAGTGGGGCCCACCTGTCATTGGCAGTGGGCTAACAACAATTGATTTCAATTTAAACAGAGTAATTAGTGACTGGACCCCAGCTGTTAGTGACTCATTAGTTTAGGTAATTATTTTTATTTAGGAAAATGTTTTAATTAGTTTAATTATCCGGGGGGGTGTCAGTGGCACTGAGTGCCCAGTCAGCATAGTTGACCACGGTCAACGTGGTCAACTGGGTCCAGTGTAACACTCCAAAAATTTTGATTTGGTTTTATCAAATTCTTTATTTGATTTGGAGGAGGTTATTTAAACTTTTCTTAAAAGACTCTCCTTCTCAAATCTTTTATGAAAAATATTTTAGGTGTTCTTCTCAACCTTGATTTTTGGTCTTGAGGGCTTCTCATTCAGTCTTAACTCAACACAAATAATTTTGGAAAGTTTTTTGAAATTCCTTCTATTAAAAAGAAATCCTATGGATTATGGATTTATTCTTTTCCCACTCAAAAATTTCTCTTTTACCATGACACTTACTGAAATCTTTCTTCCAAACCCACCTCCCTACTTTGGGACAAGCCAAGCATCCAATTCTAGCAAGTTTAAACCTCTTTTAAATTTTATTTCTATTTATTTTAACCTCAAATCAATTTCTGTCATTTATTTGGACTATGGTGGTTTACAAAGGGACTACCAATTTTCCTTTGAATCTTGATCCCAAATAAACTTCCCTGACTAGTCCTTAGCACCCTCAACCAAGATCCATCAAGATCCACCGGTCCACAGTTCAAATTTTTCAAAATTTGCTTGCTGCAAATTTGGACCAGATTCACTAATTTTGGTGAAATTCATTATTTTTATTTTCCTAAAAATCCGAGAAAATTGAGGCAGCCTCCAGATACATCAAAAGACCACCTCACCAAAGATCAGCTCAAGAAAATTTTTCCACGTGCCAAAATCATTTCGTCGAGCAGCTGGCGTGCACTGTTTCTGCTCAAATTCAGAGTTCAGTGTTCAGTTTCAGTCGACGGTGTCGTTTTTGTCAGAACCCGTCGACAATCTCGCCAGTAGCCACCTTGGATCGTTGCTCACTGCTCCCCCTCCTTATCCAGTGCGCCGCAAGGTCGTTTGGCCGGTCGCGAGCGTCGGTGGCGACGTGTTTCACCAGCGCCGGCGTCTTCCGCGGTGGCAGAACCACCCGTGGCGGCCAGCAGGGGACCAGCCCTGCCATTCGGCGCCATCCAGCACCGCCCACACCACCAGAAACCTTTGCGTGGCTGTCCGCTTGCCTGTGCGTGCTGCAGCACCATCGCCGTGGCCTAAGAGGCGCAGAGCGCGCCCTCTGCCGCCGACGAGCCCATGAGCCGTTCCTTCGAGGGCTTGGAGTGTCGCCCAAGTCTGGCCAAGTTTAGCTATGAGATGAAGCCAGTGATCTAATCCGCAGCTACCCCGACCCCTAAAACCCCCGTTCGACCACTGCCTCGCCGTAATCACCGCCAGAGTAACCCCGATCATGGCAACCGCCTCGAGCCGGCTATAAATGGAGGCCTCGAGCTCGCTCTCGATCCAGAACCACTCCTGCACCTCACCAGAGCCAGGCCAGCCTACTAGGAAGACCTCGGGGAGGCCTTCTTCCCCGACTCCGGCCGCCCCGATCCGCTTTGGGCTCCGGCAAGATTCGCTCGAGTGCGTGCACCCCCGCCTCTCAAACTGTACCATTAACATCCTAGTGCACCCACTCCACTAACCCGCACCCCAATTTGAAGGTTGCAGATCCCTTCGGAGAGAACCATCCTCGCTCGAACCGCCGTCCGCCGAAGTGAAGGCCGCCGTCGGCGTGGTGCTCGCCGATGACCAAGTCCACCACCCACTGATGCGGAATTGCCCTGTGAGTACAACCGTACCTGTGCCCTCCTCTGGATTGCTGTCGATCGTCGCTGGCGACCACCGCGAGCCTCGCGCACCGGCGTATTCTCTTTCAGTTTTTAAACCTGACGGGTGGGACCCCCTCGTCAGCCTCTCTCCTTCTATTTGAAACGTTTGCTGAGAATGCCTTCAGGCAAAAATACGTTTTCCTTTGGGGTTGGCGTAATGCTAACCGAAACGTTTTCTATTTTTATAAACTAACCCTGGAAACTTTCTGTTTCATTACAGATGAGTCCCTGGACTAAAACCCTTATAACTTTTTAAGAAAAGATGATTTGAATTGATTCTTTTTCTGTCATCTTTATTTTTCTGTCTAGTTTTTTTTATCATATTTATTTGAAAAAAAAATTGGAAATTTTTTATGCACACACGGTATTTACGTTAGTATGCGATTTCTTTATACCGTAGATACCGGAGGAGGTGACGGAACCGCAAACTTTGCCGAGCTAGACGCCGACTACTCCGAACCAGGCAAGCATGTTTGAACCTTTGAAATGATGAGTGTTTTGCATGTTTGCTTGAGTAGTTTTCTTATGGCATGTTTATATAAGCATATTGTGAATGTTATATTGCATGCAAGGCAAGCTACAAGTGAGCTTCAAAGTTTGACGTGTTCATATGGTGGTGAGATAACCTGATCATGTGGTGGCATGATAGGTTGTAAGCTGGTATTGTTGAAGCGTGCCAATCTTTTGTCAACCGCGTAACTCCAGTGTTAACGTGGATCAAGTCTTGTTCCCGTTAATCCCCGTCTGTGCTACCACATGTTTTCTGCAAAAGAATGCGGTTTAGTAAGTTGCAAACCTCTCTCCTTGTACACACCAAATAGAGGGGACGTGATGAGGGTTCCATGGCCCTGGATTAAAGCCCGTCATCTAGTCAGGGGGCATGGGTGTTTTTGGTTGGGACCGAGAGGGGGGCACCCCTTAGAGTGCGTGAATATAATTTTTTCTTGAACGTTGCCAAGGGTGATTCCTGGCAGTGGAATGTGGAATGGGTGTGTACTGGTTAGTTGTGTTTCTTCCAAAATACCATAAACGGAACTAGTCCTTGTGACTACTGAAATCCGTTGGCTATGGTTAAAGAGTATGAACTCTGCAGAGTCAAAACCATTCGAGTATCCATGTCCACGATCAAGGACTTGAACAACATCTCAGTGTCAGTGTCAGTCTCAGTGTCGATCTCGGTGTCAGCACCAGTGTCAGTCTCGGGAGTATAAGCATGAAAACTAAGAGTGGTAAACCCGGCCGAATGTTATTCCTGTGGATGGTCTAACCGGTTTATTATTATGTACTAAGTATTTCCTTGGGATGATTTAAATTCATGAGCTACTTAAATTTGAATGAAGAAATTTAAGCCCTTTATGTGACGTTGCTCAGACGTCCGACTGCGGCATTCTTGTTATTTATTTTTGATATAAGCCCTTTATGTGATGTCTCTCAGACGTCCGACTGTGGCATTCTTGTTATCTACTTTTGATATAAGCCCTTTATGTGATGTTGCCCAGACGTCCGACTGTGGCTCTCTTGTTATTTACTTCTAATATAAGCCCTTTTGTGATGTCGCTCAGACGTCCGACTGTGGCACTCTTGTTATTTACTTTTGATGTAAGTCCCTTATGTGATGTCGCTCACACGTCCGACTGTGGCATCCTGATTATTTACTTTCATTATAAGCCCTTTTCGAGATGTCGCTTAGACGCCCGACTGTGGCACGTACTGTCATTTACATTTCAATATAAGCCCTCTATGTGGTGTCGCCCTGACGCCCGACTACGGCATGTTATGTTATTTTTTACCTTTCGAGGCGTCGCTTGAGACACCCGATCGGTCTTCTGCTATTTTTATTGGGATTTCGGGAGGACTACCGCCTGACTTCCTTTTTATTTTACATATAGTACAAATTATTGTCTGAGTGCGCATTACTAAACTGCTCATGTACATCATGTTTGCATTTGTTATATCTTATGTCCAAACTATCTTGCGAGTACATTCAAAGTACTCACCTGGCTTGTTGATTTGGCCAGATGTTGACGAAGGCGATCTTATGGATGAAGAGTTCGATAGCGAGTCCGACGCCTAGAGGAGTCGCAGTCAGTCACGTGCGATCCTGGAGTTGATCACTTGTATTATATACGCTTCTACTACCCAAATAAAATCATCGAGCCTCACTCCGACGCTTGATGAGCTGTAAGATTTAGGAGTCATGTCACCCACTTCACTGTGACATATCCACCACCACTTTTATTATGAGTCAGTAGTTATGCCACCATACCCTTGTGTCATATCCGCCTTTATGTGTAATATTGGCGTGCTTGTAATAAATCGTTGAGCAGCCTCAGCTCAACCTTGTATTATATTTAGTACTTCTGGATTTCTGTATCAAGGATTTGTCTACCAGTAAGGAGGATTCTTCTGTACTGGTAAATACAAGGGTCGATTTCTCAATAAACGTTTTATTGGAAAACCGGTCTTGACAAACTTGGTATCAGAGCCAGGTTGACTGTAGGAAGCCATTAGGTGCGATCGCTAATCGGTTATTAGCATAATAAGTGCTATTTTTTAGCGTTTTGCGAATGTAGCAATTTTCTGTTAGTCATCATAAATTTATGACTTGACTATTCGGAATTTTTGTCTACTTTTGTAGATGGCTGGCAGCGACTGTGAGTCACAGGTGTTCGCCAATGTACCTGAGGGGTTCATCAAGCTTCTCGTCTCCATCACCAAGGTCGCGATCGGGCCATCGGCTCGCCCGGAGTTCACACTCTACCAGCACAAACTCAGCGACAGCGTATCTATGCACCAAGCCTCGGTGCAATTCAAGGGAGGACGTTCTGAGTCACGCCGCTTCCGATTCGTGGGAAGGGCCATGCCTACGGAGAGGCATGCCATGTAGATGGCTGCCCGTGAGGCGATATCTCGTCTCCGAGATGCGCTCCCTTCGATGAAGGCTCGTCGCTACCGCTACCTCCCATGCCACGTGCCATACATTTGTCACTATGCTTCCGCGTGCCCTAGAGGAGAGAGTGATGAGGCTATTGAGATGCTTGTTGAGTATCTCAAAGCTCTTGAGGCAGCTTTTGATAACCTCGTGGACGACTTTGTGGCTGCTTGTATGGACTTTGTTCAGGGCTGTTCCGCCAACAGGAGGGAGCTCCTCTGTACAGCACCGACACCATCATACATATCGTCTTCAGCATCCTATGCACCTGCCACCTTGGCCACCGCTCGCCGCCTGCCTACCACTGAGGAGTTTGACCAAGTCATTGCTCCTACTCCAGTCAGAGCTGCACCACCTACCACGCCCGCACCAGTTCCTCAAACCAGTACTTTGCGCCTGGAGCCTATTAGTGAGGAGGAGGTTGAGTCTCCAGCATCACTGGGTCTTACCCTCGGCAGGCAGAAGGAAGTTTTCACCTTCTCCAACTGAGTGCGCCTAGCAGCCGTGCGATGTACCAACTTGTATGATATGTTTATATGTATATAGGCTTGGTGAGAAGTAGTTTGTGTGCGCATCCTGTAGGAACTTGGAGAAGTGCACCAGCCTAAATAACATGTCAGGAATGTGTACGCACATCCTGAGTGATGTATTGTATAATTACGGCTTGCGTGTATGATATGTACTGAGCGGTCCTTCTCCATGCGCAATCAAATATTTCCTTGAAAAATCTTGGAGTTCCTTTAAAATTCCGGCTTTGCAAAATTATTTATTTTTGCCACTCAGTTTTTCTTATGAGTTCTGCAAAAATACCCCAGAGTGGAAAATGCCTCGTCCCTGGACTCGTTCCATACGAAGTCCGCCGGAAGAAAATTATAGTACCCAGACAAGTAACAATTTCACACAGGGGCAGTCAAGTCAGCAAGGCAGTGAAACAACATTTTCTCAAGTATACCGCCTTTATGAGCAAAGGCAGCAGCAGCATCAAGAAATGATGAACCATGTCATCAATATGGGGAATCACCGTGAACCATATCAGCAGCATTCCAAATTGTCTGAGCTACAAAAGACACGTCCCCCAACATTCTTTCGCACTGATAGGCCTCTTGAGGCTGATGATTGGCTTCGAGACATTGAAAGGAAGTTAAGTATTGCTCAATGTTCGAACCGTGAGAAGGTACTTTATGCACCTCACTACCTCACTGGAGCAGCTGCATCATGGTGCGAAAATTTCCTACACATGCATCCCAATGAAAACAACATCACCTGGGAAGAATTTAAAGAAGGTTTTCGTGGGGCGCACATCCCAGAAGCATTATGAAGATCAAGAAAAGGGAGTTTGATGATCTCAAGCAAAGGAGCATGACAGTGACTGAGTACAATAGTCAGTTTACCCAATTGTCTCGCTATGCCAACGAAGAGCATATGACTGAAAATAAAAAGATGGAAAAATTTCTGGACGGTCTGGCACCAACACTTAAATGCCAGCTGGTCGTACACACCTTTCCGGATTTCAAGACACTTGTGGACAAAGCTATTACATTGGAAAATGAGCATCGCAACTTGGAGGATTTTCGCAAGCGCAAAAGGGACAAGACTACTCACGCTCGCAACCACCGGAACAAGACTGATTTTCAGAAGATTGGGGCGAACAAACCCACAACAAATGTTCCACGCCCAAACAAAAATTTTCATGCAAGGGACAAGGATTTTACGTATCGCCCAGGCGTTACTTGCTATGCTTGTGGAGAGGAAGGACACTATGCTAAACAGTGCCCAAAGACAAGAAAGTCGGCCCCCAAGCCGAACAACAATGGAAATAATTCAGCACCCAAGAGTAACAACTTCAACCCCAATAACAATCACAAGAAGGGTCACTTGAACCATGTGACCAAGGAGGAAGCACAGAATGCCCTGGATATCGTACTCGGTACGTTCCCTGTCAACACAATACCTACCACGGTTTTGTTTGATTCTGGAGCTTCTCACTCGTTCATTTCAAAGAACTTTGCTTTGCAACATGATTTTTCGATGCTTCCTTTGGAAAAATCCATGACCATCAAGTTCATCGGGATTAAGCAAATCACTCAGAGTTACTGCCAAGGTGTGGTTATTGAGTTTGAAGGACTAAAGTTTCAGGAAAACCTCATTGTATTGGAAAATAAGGGACTGGATGTTATCCTAGGAATGGACTGGTTAACCACCAACAAGGGATTTATCGACTACTTCAATTGGATGGTAATTCTTACTCATCATCATGGTAAGACGATAAAAGTTGCAGCTCAAGAAAGGTCAGTATCACGACAACCAAAGATGAACAAAGTGGACATATCAGAATTAAGAAAAGTTACAGTGGTATGTGAGTTCCCTGACGTATTTCCCGAAGAACTACCAGGCATGCCACCAGACCGGGAAATAGAGTTCATCATTGAACAAGCGCCTGGAACCACCCCCATTTACAAGAAACCTTATAGAATGGCACCCTCCGAGTTGGTAGAATTAAAGAAGCAAATAAAAGAATTACTGGACAAATGATTTATACGGGCCAGCTCCCACCTTGGGGATCACCAGTATTATTTGCCAAGAAAAAGGATGGGACACTAAGATTATGTATAGACTATCAAGCACTCAACATGGTCACCATCAAAAACAAATATCCGATGCCACGGATAAATGATTTATTTGACCAGCTCGCATAAGCCACGGTTTTCTCAAAAATTGATTTAAGGTCGGGGTATCATCAATTAAAAGTACTGATAGAAGATATCCCTAAGACAACATTCACCTCCAGATACGGATTATATGAATTTACAGTAATGCCGTTTGGACTGACAAACGCCCCCGCATATTTTGTCCACCTCATGAACAAAGTGTTTATGAAATTTATGGACAAATTTGTTGTGGTGTTCATTGATGATATTCTGGTATACCCTAAGACACTAGAAGAGCATGCTGAACATCTCAGAATTGTACTGGGAGAATTAAGGAACCATCAATTATACGCCAAATTCAGAAAATGTGAATTTTGGTTAAGACAGGTTGGTTTTCTAGGCCACGTATTGACACAAGAAGGTGTCGCCGTGGACCCAGAAAAAGTCAAGGCCGTACTTGGTTGGAAACCACCAGCCAACGTAACAGATGTACGAAGCTTCCTAGGAATGGCTGGATATTACCGAAGGTTTATTGAGGGGTTCTCCACCATAGCAAAACCAATGACACAATTTCTCAAGAAGGATAAGAAATTTGTATGGACTGAAGCTTGCGAGAGAAGTTTCCAAGAACTCAAAAGGAAGTTAACAACAGCACCAGTATTGGTTGTACCAGACATACACAAAAGTTTTGAAGTCTATTGTGACGCATCCAGGAAAGGCCTCGGATACGTACTAATGCAAGAAGGCAAGGTAGTCGCATACGCTTCCAGGCAACTCCGAAAGCATGAAGAAAATTATCCTACCCATGACTTGGAATTGGCAGCAGTCATTCATGCACTCAAAGAGTGGAGGCACTTTTTGCTTGGATATTGTTACAAAATATATACGGACCATAAAAGCTTCAAGTATATTTTCACACAACCCGAACTCAATTTACGACAACGACGTTGGTTGGAATTAATGAAAGATTATGATGTTGGCATTCACTACCATCCAGGAAAAGCGAATGTAGTGGCAGTTGCTCTTAGTCGAAACCCCAACTCGGGCAACGATAGTCTACAGAAGTTGAGACCTGAATTTCAGCAGGAGTTCACCAAACTCAATTTGGTGATGGTCACTGAAGGCAATGTGTCAAACTTGGAAATACAACCCACCCTTGTGGAACAGATTAAGAAGGCTCAGCATGGACATCCCAGCATCGAAGGCATAAAAAGAAAAGTGAGTATGGGAAGGCCTCAGAATTCGTCGTAGACGATAAGGGAGTATTATGGTACAGAGACAGACTTTGCGTGCCAAATATAGAGGACCTCAAACAACAAATTCTAGCCGAAGGCCACACCGCTCCATATTCAATCCACCCTAGAGGAACCAAAATGTACAAGGACATTCAGGAAAATTTTTGGTGGCACGGTATGAAGAGGGATATAGCTACCTTCATTGCATCTTGTGATTCTTGCCAACGCATTAAAGCCGAGCACCAAAAACTAGCAGGACTACTACAGCCAAACATGATCCCTGAGTGGAAATGGGATGAAATTGGAATGGATTTTTTGTCGGACTACCTTGGTCACAACATGGAAATGATGCCATATGGGTCATCACAGATAGATTAACCAAGGTGGCACATTTCATTCCCGTAAAGACAACCTACACCACTCAGAAGCTTGCCAAACTTTATCTCTCCCATATAGTTTGTCTGCATGGAATCCCAAAGACTATAATATCCGACAGGGGCACTCAATTCATCTCTAAATTTTGGGATCATTTACAATAGGCTCTGGGAACTCAACTAGTATTCAGTACAGCATACCACCCCCAGACTGATGGACAAACTGAACGCGTGAACCAAATTCTAGAGGACATGCTGAGAGCATGTGTTCTCACCTATGGAACCAGTTGGGAAGAAAGCTTGCCATATGCCGAGTTCGCATACAACAACAGTTACCAAGCCAGTCTACAAATGGCACCTTTTGAAGCCTTTTACGGGCGGAGATGTCATACTCCATTAAATTGGTCAGAAACAGGAGACAGTCGTATCTTCGGCCCAGACATGCTCAAGGAAGCTGAGGAGAAAGTTAGACTAATCAGGGATCGACTCAAGACACATCAAAGCCGACAAAAGAGTTATTACGATCGAAAACATCGTGAAGTCAGCTTCGAACCTGGTGAATATGTGTATCTATGAGTATCTCCTATGAGGGGCCTGCAACGGTTCAAAGTTAAAGGAAATCTAGCACCAAGACTTATTGGACCCTTCTGTGTGATTGCACGAAGAGGCATAGTAGCCTACCAGCTAGACTTACCCAAGGAACTGTCAGACGTCCACGACGTGTTCCACGTCTCACAGTTGAGGAAATGCGTAAGCAACCCAGAGAAGCATGTATCACATGAGAGCATTGACATGCAACCAGACCTCACCTACAGGGAACGTCCAATAAAAATATTAGAGGAGTCTGAAAGGAGGACCCGTCAGAAAACAATTAAGTTCTTCAAGGTTCAGTGGAGCAATCACACCGAGGATGAAGCAACATGGGAAAGAGAGGACTTTCTTCGGGTAGAGTACCCACACCTATTTGAGGATCAGATGAAATCTCGGGGACGAGATTTTTCCTAAGGGGGTAGGTGTTGTAACACTCCAAAAATTTTGATTTGGTTTTATCAAATTCTTTATTTGATTTGGAGGAGGTTATTTAAACTTTTCTTAAAAGCCTCTCCTTCTCAAATCTTTTATGACAAGTATTTTAGGTGTTCTTCTCAACCTTGATGTTTGGTCTTGAGGGCTTTTCATTTAGTCTTAACTCAACACAAATAATTTTGGAAAGTTTTTTGAAATTCCTTCTATTAAAAAGAAACCCTATGGATTATGGATTTATTCTTTTCCCATTCAAAAATTTCTCTTTTACCATGACACTTATTGAAATCTTTCTTCCAAACCCACCTCCCTACTTTGGGACAAGCCAAGCATCCAATTCCAGCAAGTTTCAACCTCTCTTAAATTTTATTTCTATTTATTTTAACCTAAAATCAACTTCTGTCATTTATTTGGACTATGGTGGTTTACAAAGGGACTACCAATTGTCCTTTGAATCTTGATCCCAAATAAACTTTCCTGACTAGTCCTTAGCACCCTCAACCAAGATCCATCAAGATCCATTGGTCCACAGTTCAAATTTTTCAAAATTTGCTTGCTTCAAATTTGGACCAGATTCACTAATTTTGGTGAAATTCATTCTTTTTCTTTTCCTAAAAATCTGACAAAATTTAGGCAGCCTCCAAGTACATCAAAAGACCACCTCACCAAAGATCAGCTCAAGAAAATTTTTCCACGTGCCAAAATCATTTCGTCGAGCAGTTGGCGTGCACTGTTTCATCTCAAATTCAGAGTTCAGTGTTCAGCTTCAGTCGACGGTGTCGTTTTCGTTAGAACCCGTCGACAATCTCTCAAGTAGCCACCTTGGATCGTTGCTCACTGCTCCCCCTCCTTATCCATTGCACCGCAAGGTCGTTTGGCCGATCGCGAGCGTCAGTGGCGACGTGTCTCACCAGCGTCGGCGTCCTCCGCGGTGGCAGAACCACCCGTGGCGGCCAGCAGGGGACCAGCCATGCCATTCGGCGCCGTCCAGCACCGCCCACACCACCAGAAACCTTCGCGTGGCTGTCCGCTTGCCTATGCGTGCTGCAGCACCATCGCCGTGGCCTGAGAGGCGTAGAGCGCGCCCTCTGCCGCCGACAAGCCCGTGAGCCGTTTCTTCGAGGGCTTGGAGTGTTGCCCAAATCTGGCCAAGTTTAGCTATGGGATGAAGCCAGTGATCTAATCCGCAGCTGCCCCGACCCATAAAACCCCCGTTCGACCACTACCTCGCCGTAATCACCGCCGGAGTAATCCCGATCACGGCAACCACCTCGGGCTGGCTATAAATGGAGGCCTCGAGCTCGCTCTCGACCCAGAACCACTCCTCCACCTCACCAGAGCCACGCATAGCTACTAGGAAGACCTCGGGGAGGCCTTCTTCCCCGACTCCGGCCGCCCCGATCCGCTTCGGGCTCCGGCAAGATTCGCTCGAGTGCGTGCACGCCCGCCTCTCAAACTATACCAGTAACATCCTAGTGCACCCACTCCACTAACCAACGCCCCAATTTGAAGGTTGTAGCTCCCTTAGGAGAGAACCATCCTCGCCCGAACCGCCGTCCGCCGGAGTGAAGGCCAACGTCGACGTGGTGCTCGCCGATGACCAAGTCCACCACCCGCCGACGCGGAATTGCCCCGTGAGTACAACCGAACACGTGCCCTCCTCTGGATCGCTGTCGATCGTCGCCGGCGACCACCGCGAGCCTCGGGCGCCAACGTACTCTGTTTCAGTTTTTAAACCTGACAGGTGGGACCCCCTCGTCAGCCTCTCTCCTTCTATTTGAAACGTTTTCTGAAAACGCCTTCGGGCAAAAATGTGTTTTCCTTTGGGGTTGGCGTATTGCTAACCGGAGCGTTTTCTATTTATAAACTAACCCCTCGAAACTTTCTGTTTCATTACAGATGAGTCCCTGGACTAAAACCCTTATAACTTTTTAACAAAAGATGATTTTGAATTGATTCTTTTTCTGTCAACTTTATTTTTCTCTCTAGTTTTTTTATCATATTTATTTGAAAAAAATTGGAAAATTTTTATGCACACACGGTATTTACGTTAGTATGCGATTTCTTTATACCGTAGATACCGGAGGAGGTGACGGAACCGCAAACTTCGCCGAGCTAGACTCCGACTACTCCGAACCAGGCAAGCATATTTGAACCTTTGATATGATGAGTGTTTTGCATGTTTGCTTGAGTAGTTTTCTTATGGCATGTTTATATAAGCATATTGTGAATGTTATATTGCATGCAAGGCAAGCTACAGGTGAGCTTCGAAGTTTGATGTGTTCATATGGTGGTGAGATAACCTGATCATGTGGTGGCATGATAGGTCGTAAGCTGGTATTGTTGAAGCATGCCAGTCTTTTGTCAACCGCGTAACTCCAGTGTTGACGTGCATCAAGTCTTGTTCCTGTTCGTCCCTGTCTGTGCTACCACATGTTTTCTGCAAAGAATGCGGTTTAGTAAGTTGCAAACCTCTCTCCTTGTACACACCAAATAGAGGGGCCGTGATGAGGGTTCCATGGCCCTAGATTAAAGCCCGTCATCCGGTCAGGGGGCATGGGTGTTTCCGGTTGGGACCGAGAGGGGGGCACCCCTTAGAGCGCGCGAATATAAATTTGATCCCATGCTAGTCGAGGTTGTGGCCTCCCCGTCTTAAAGTTTTTCTTGAACGTTTCCTAGGGTCATTCCTGGCAGCAGAATGTGGAATGGGTTTGTACTGGTTAGATGTGTTTCTTCTAAAATACCATAAACGGAACTAGTCCTTGTGACTACTGAAATTCGTTGGCTGTGGTTAAAGAGTATGAACTCTGCAGAGTCAAAACCATTCGAGTATCCATGTCCACGATCAAGGACTTGAACAACATCTCAGTGTTAGTGTCAGTCTCAGTGTCGATCTCGGTGTGAGCACCAGTGTCAGTCTTCGGAGTATAAGCATGACAACTGAGAGTGGTAAACCCGACTGAATGTTATTCCTGTGGATGGTCTAACCGGTTTATTATTATGTACTAAGTATTTCCTTGGGATGATTTAAATTCATGATGTACTTAAATTTGAATGACGAAATATAAGCCCTTTATGTGATGTCGCTCAGACGTCCGACTGCGGCATTCTTGCTATTTATTTTTGATATAAGCCCTTTATGTGATGTCGCTCAGACGTTCGACTGTGGAATTCTTGTTATCTAGTTTTGATATAAGCCCTTTATGTGATGTCACTCAGACGTTCGACTATGGCACTCTTGTTATTTACTTTTGATATAAGCCCCTTATGTGATGTCGCGCAGACGTCCAACTGTGGCATCCTGATTATTTACTTTCATTATAAGCCCTTTTCGAGATGTCGCTTAGACGTCCGACTGTGGCACGTACTATCATTTACATTTCAATATAGGCCCTCTATGTGGTGTCGCCCTGACGCCCGACTATGGCATGTTATGTTATTTTTTTACCTTTCGAGGCATCGCTTCAGACACCCGATCGGTCTTCTGCTATTTTTACTGGGATTTTGGGAGGAATACCACCTGACTTGCTTTTTATTTTACATACAGTAAAAATTATTGTCTGAGTGCGCATTACTAATCTGCTCATGTGCATCATGTTTGCATTTGTTATATCTTATGTCCAAACTATCTTGCGAGTACATTCAAAGTACTCACCTGGCTTGTTGATTTGGCTAGATGTTGACGAAGGCGATCTTATGGATGAAGGGTTCGATAGCGAGTCCAACACCTAGAGGAGTACCAGTCAGTCACGTGCGATCCTGGAGTTGATCACTTGTATTATATACGCTTCCGCTACCCAAATAAAATCATCGAGCCTCACTCCGACGCTTGATGAGCTGTAAGATTTAGGAGTCATGTCACCCACTTCACTGTGACATATCCACCACCACTTTTATTACGAGTTAGTAGTTATGCCACCATACCCTTGTGTCATATCCGCCTTTATGTGTAATATCGGCGTGCTTGTAATAAATCGTTGAGCAGCCTCAGCTCAACCTTGTATGATATTTAGTACTTCTGGATTTCTGTATCAAGGATTTGTGTACCAGTAAGGAGGATTCTTCTGTACTGGTAAATACAAGGGTCGGTTTCTCAATAAACATTTTATTGGAAAAACGGTCCTGACATCCAGGGGGCCCACGGGCAGTGACCCAGAGGCAGGCCCTGTCGGTGCCAGGTCAGCGCCGGCGCCGGAGCAACGCCGGCGACCATTTCACGCGGCGGCGCGCGTCGGACATTGCTGGAAACCGCACACAGAGCACATGGAGGGTCGGGCATGGGTGCATTGGAAAGAGCATGCGACGGAGAGGTGATCTGTGGCGGTGGTGTAGCCGGAGGAGTACCGTAGCGATAACGATGAGCTCATCGGCGGACAGCGGCGCTCGGGAGCAATGACGATTGGCGATGCGGGCACGCTAGCGAGCAAATAAATGGCCAGACAGCCTCTACGCGACGCGACGAGTGTGACAGTGGCATGCACGGGACCCAAAGGTCACCGTGGCTACGCCGACGACGAGCGCGAGCGGCAGAGTGTTTGGTCGTCGGTGGCATCGGCGGCTACAAAATATGGGCGAGCTAACAGAGAGGGGGAGGAGAGGCGGGAGCTCATAGCGGAGCCATAGGGAGGGGAAGTGAGCTCGGGCAGGGCGCGAGGTAGCCGGAATCGGCGACGAACGCCGGCGATTCGAAGGTTGAAGACGAGCGTTCCGGTCGGAGTAGAGGCGCTCGGCTCGATCCCGATGGCGTAGGAGACGTAGACAATGACGAGGAAGACGGTGAGCACCAGATCGAGGCGTAGGAGGCACGGTGGCCACGGAATCAAGCGGCGACGGCGGCGAGCGTTTCGAGTGAGGTGGGGAACGAGAGAGGGAGAGGCGCGTGGGGGAAAATGGGTACCTAGGGTTTGCGTGAGGGCGAGAGGGACTCGAGGCAGGTCTTAACGGCGTCGGGGACCGTGGGATGCGCAACAGCGAGGCAACTATCGCCATGTCGGCAAGCGCACACGACAGCGCACGATGAGGACGACGATGCGGCTAGGTGGACTGGGCTAGGAACAGTTGCGGCCCAGAGGCCAGGTAAGCCTCTGCCCTTTCCTTATTCTGATTTTTTCTTTTAATTTAGAACAGAGAGGGAAAATGATTCATTGGAACATCCAAAGGATTTAGGAAAAATATGGGATGTGCACCTTTTATTCCCTAGTGATCTTAGACAGTGTCACAAATATTTTGGAGACCAGAAGAATTCATTTGGTATTTTTCAGAAATAGGATAGCATTTAAAAAATGCTGAATTGGTGTTGTTATAATTGCTAATGCTCATCTTTGCACAAAAGTGATGGTGTGTTCCTTAACAAAAAAATGTTATGGAATTTTTGAATAATGATGAATATTTTTCCAGCAACTTCAAACTTCACTTGAATTTGAATTAATTGGAATTTCAAATGGGATATTGAACAAAGGTGATTAAGCATCGTTTGGAAAAATGATTAGTTTAATCATAGAGGGTTACTGTAGCATGACACTGGGGGTGTTACAAGGAGGAACAGAAGAAACGGGCAGCTAGATGAAGGTGTGTGCGATATACAACATACGATTCACTCGGATGAACTGTTTGTGATTAGGCAACACAAAAGAAACGGTCAGCCAGACCAAGGTGTGTGCGATATACGGCAGGCGGTTCACTCGGATGAACTGTTTGCATTGAGACAAGAGAACAGAAATGGTTAAATATAACAAGATTTGTGTGATACACGGCGAACAGGTCTGTAATCAGAAATTTGTGCGAAGACCAATAATAACACAGACGATTGCTTCTAATAAGACGTATGTGATATGCTCTGTCCACACAACATCTATTGGCCATTGGGGGACGGGCGGCCATCCGGATACGCCATAAGGATGCGAAGAGGCATCCTATATCAGCAAGGACTAGTTGTTCCATCAATGGCTCATGTAAGAGAACTCTCAAGTTAAGTGTGCTCAGACTAGAGCAGCCATCAGATGGGTGATAGAATGTGAAGTTGTGTTGATGTTAAATTAATTGATAGGATGGGTCGTATTTGTCAAATTAAATGACTGATACGACCCATCCCATGAGTTAATTTAACCTCAAGGTCCTTGTTTTTTTAACATATGTTAAAGAAGGTCTATCGCATTACTTTTTGACAATGTGCGATACATGGCATACAGTTGATCCATCAGACCTGTTTGTGATGGAATAAGCCGTATGTGTTGTGGGCAAATGCTTGCTAGTATTCAACCGTCTGCGATTGATGAATTCATCACCGATGGGTTCCCTAGTGTGGTCCGTGTTCATCTGATCATCATCTACTTCTTGTGCTAGTTCGATTTTCCCTCTATGCTAAGTTTCCATTAATTGATGGCGTTTCATGAACATGCCAATATTTCCCGCCATTTCCTCACCTGTTTCCCGCCACCCAATGATATTACGAATAAACCTAGGCGGTGCATGATGCACGGAGGTGACAAGCGCGGCCTGTAGCACATCCACCTTTACCAAGCATGCCAACCCACCAAAGCGCCGCCTCTGCCATCAACCTCGTTTACGAGGAAAACGAGTAGGCGCCACAGCCCGTCGATGCCGAGCCGCTCCCCGGCAACGCGATGGACGACACCGTGATGCGTGTCATCGCTAGGGTTGAGCAGACCTTTGGTGCATGGAGCTTGAGTGTCGTAGACCAAGATAGGCATGTCAGCACCGACAGACTGCAGCTCGCCACACGACATGATCGATGGCGCGCCGCAGAGCAAGCTAGGCACGTCCGCACCAATAGTCTGTGGCTCGCCGCATGGCGAGAATGTTGGAGCGCCGTAGAGCGAGAGGCATGGCGCGCCGTGCAACAAGAGCGGATCAATAGACGCTTGCCCGCTGTCGACACGACGTCGTAGCTCGGTACACGTCCCGTCAGTACCCCCATTCCTCGTCAGGAGTGGTGATACGTCCATTTTGCATCAAGCTTTTATATCGATATTTATTGCATTATGGGTTGTTACTACATATTATGTTACAATACTTATGCCTTTTCTCTCTTATTTTACAAGGTTTACATGAAGAGGGAGAATGCCGGCAGCTAGAATTCTAGGCTGGAAAAGGAGCAAATATTAGAGACCTATTCCGCACAACTCCAAAAGCCCTGAAAATCCACCAAAGTCAGTTTTGGAATATATTAAAAATGTTGGGCAAAGAAAGCACCAGAGGGGGGCCACCCACCGTCCACGAGGGTGGAGGGCGCACCCTACCCCCCTGGGTGCGCCCCTGCCTCGTGGGCCACCTGGCAGACCCCCGATGCCCATCTTCTGGTATAAGGTGTCTTTCGCCCTGGAAAAAATCAGAAGGAAGATTTCGGGACGAAGCGCCGCCGTCTTGAGGCAAAACCTTGGGGAACCAATCTAGGGCTCTGGCGGAGTTGTTCTGCGGGGGAAACATCCCTACGGGGGGGGAACGTCACCATCTTCATCATCATCGATCCTCTCATTGGGAGGGGGTCAATCTCCATCAACATCTTCACTAGCACCATCTCCTCTCAAACCCTAGTTCATCTCTTGTATCCGATCTTTGTCTCAAAACCTCAGATTGGTACCTGTGGGTTGCTAGTAGTGTTGATTACTCCTTGTCGTTGATGCTAGTTGGTTTATTTGGTGGAATATTATATGTTTAGATCCTTTATGCATATTAATACCCCTCTGATTATGAGCATAAATATGATTTGTGAGTAGTTACCTTTGTTCCTGAGGACATGGGAGAAGTCTTGCTATAAATAGTCATGTGAATTTGGTATTCGTTCGATATTTTCATGAGATGTATGTTGTCTTTCCTCTAGTGGTGTTATGTGAACGTCGACTACATGACACTTCACCATTGTTTGGGCCTAGGGGAAGGCATTGGGAAGTAATAATTAGATGATGGGTTGCTAGAGTGACAGAAGTTGAAACCCTAGTTTATGCGTTGCTTCGTAAGGGGCTGATTTGGATCCATATGTTTCATGATATTGTTAGGTTTACCTTAATTCTTCTTTCGTAGTTGCGGATGCTTGTAAGGGGGGTTAATCATAAGTGGGATGCTTGTCCAATAAAGGGCATTACCCAAGCACCGGTCCACCCACATATCAAATTATCAAAGTAGCGAATGCGAATCATATGGACATGATGAAAACTAGCTTGACGATAATTCCCATATGTCCTCAGGAGTGCTTTCCTTTATATAAGACTTTGTCCAGGCTTATACTTTGCTACAAAAAGGATTGGGCACCTTGCTGCACCTTGTTTACTTTTGTTACTTGTTACCCGTTACAAATTACCTTATCACAGAACTATCTGTTACCGATAATTTCAGTGCTTGCAGAGAATACCTTACTGAAAACCGCTTGTCATTTCCTTCTGCTCCTCGTTAGGTTTGACACTCTTACTTATCGAAAGGACTAGATAGATCCCCTATACTTGTGGGTCATCAAGACTCTTTTCTGGTGCCGTTGCCGGGGAGGGAAGCGCCTTTGGAAGGTGGAATTTGGTAAGGAAAAAATTATATAGTGTGCTAAAATTTACTATCACTTGTTCTATGGAAAATAATCCTTTGAGGGCCTTGTTCGGAGTATCTTCACCCCGACCAGTAGAGCAAAGAGTTGCTCCCAACCTACTGAAACGGGTATGATAGAGAAACGGCTAGCTAATCCTTTTACAGGAGATGGAACATTACATCCCGATATGCACCTAATCTAGGTGGATGAAGTTTGTGGATTATTTATGTTTGCAGGTATGCCTGAGGATGTTATCAAGAAGAAGGTCTTCCCTTTATCTTTGAACGGAAAGGCATTGATATGGTTTAGGCTATGTGATGATATTGGATCATGGAACTACAACCAATTGAAATTGGAATTTCATCAGAAGTTTTATCCTATGCATCTGGTTCATCGTGATCGTAATTATATATATATAATTGTTGGCCTCGCGAAGGAGAAAGCATCGCTCAAGCTTGGGGGAGGATTAAGTCAATGTTATATCCATTCCCCAATCATGAGCTCTCAAGAGAAATTATTATTCAAAAATTTTATGCTCGGCTTTCTCTCAATAATCGCTCCATGCTCGATACTTCTTGTACTGGTTCTTTTATGATGAAAACTATTGAATTCAGATGGGATTTATTGGAAAGAATTAAACACAACTCTGAAGATTGGGAAATCAACGAAGGTAAGGAGTCAGGTATAACACCTAAGTTTGATTGTTGTTAATTCTTTTATGGATATCGATGCTTTTCGTGAATTTAGCACTAAATACGGACTTGACTCTGAGATAGTAGCTTCTTTCTGTGAATCATTTGCTACTCATGTTGATCTCCCTAAGGAGAAGTGGTTTAAATATCATCCTCCCATTGAAGTAAAAGTAGTTGAACCTATTAAAGTTGAATAAAAGACTATCACTTATAATGTTGAACCTATTGAGAAACCACCTTTCCCTGTTAGAATAAAGGATCATGTTATAGCTTCAACTATGGTTCGTAAGAGTAATGCTAGAACACCTACACCCCCTAAGCAAATTAAAGTTGAACCTAGTATTGCTATGGTTAAAGAACTCTTGGTTGATAATATTGGTGGGCATGTTATATATTTTTGTGATGAAGCTGCTAGAATTGCTAGACCCGATACTAAAGATAAACATAGACCTGTTGTAGGCATGCCTGTTGTTTTTGTTAAAATAGGAGATCATTGCTATCATGGTTTATGTGACATGGGTGCTAGTGCGAGTGCAATACCTTATTCCTTATACAAAGAAATTATGCATGATATTGCACCTGCTGAGATAGAAGATATTGATGTTACTATTAAGCTTGCCAATAGAGATACTATTTCACCAGTTGGGATTGTTAGAGATGTTGAAGTCTTGTGTGGGAAAGTTAAATATCCTACTGATTTTCTTGTTCTTGGTTCCCCAAAAGATAACTTTTGTCCCATTATATTTGGTAGACCCTTCTTGAATACTGTTAATGCTAAGATAGACTGCAAAAAAGGATATTGTTCCTGTTGTGTTAGGGGGTATGTCTCATGATTTTAATTTTGCTAAATTTCATAGACAATCCCATGATAAAGAATTGCCTAGTAAAGATGAAATTATTGATCTTGATTCTATTGCTATGCCTCCTAATGATCCTTTAGAACAATATTTGTTAGACTATGAAAAATGATATGTTTATGCATGAAAGAAGGGAAATAGATGAAGTATTCTTTAAACAGGAACCTATTTTGAAACACAACTTGCCTGTTGAAATTCTAGGGGGTCCTCCTCCACCCAAGGGTGATCCCGTGTTTGAGCTTAAACCATTACCTGATACTCTTAAATATGCTTATCTTGATGAAAAGAAGATATATCCTGTTATTATTAGTGCTAACCTTTCAAAGCAGGAAGAAGAGAGATTATTGAGAACTCTGAAGAAGCACCGTGCTTCTATTGGATATACTCTTGATGATCTTAAGGGCATTAATCCCACTCTATGCCAGCACAAAATAAAATTGGAGAAAGATGCTAAACCTGTTGTTGATCACCAATGACGGTTAAATCCTAAGATGAAAGAAGTGGTAAGAAATGAAATACTAAAGCTTCTGGAGGCATGTATAATTTATCCTGTTGTTGATAGTCAGTGGGTAAGTCCTGTCCATTGTGTCCCTAAGAAGGGAGGTATTACTGTTGTTCCTAATGACAAAGAAGAATTGATCCCACAAAGATTGTTACAGGTTATAAAATGGTAATTGATTTCCGCAAATTAAATAAAGCTACTAGAAAGGATCATTACCCTTTACCTTTTATTGATCAAATGCTATACAGATTATCCAAACATACATATTTTTGCTTTCTAGACGGTTATTCTGGTTTCTCTCAAATACCTGTGTCGAAAGAGGATCAGGAAAATACCACTTTTACTTGCCCTTTCGGTACCTTTTCTTATAGACGTATGCCTTTTGGTTTATGTAATGCACCCGCTACCTTTCAAAGATGTATGATTACTATATTCTCTGACTTCTGTGAAAAGATTGTTGAGGTATTCATGGATGATTTCTCTATGTATGGAACTTCTTTTGATGATTGCTTAAGCTACCTTGAACGAGTTTTGCAGAGATGTGAAGAAACTAATCTTGTCTTGAATTGGGAGATGTGCCACTTTATGGTTAATGAAGGTATTGTCTTGGGGCATAAAGTTTGTGAAAGAGGTATTGAAGTTGATAAAGCTAAAGTTGATGCTATTGAAAAGATGTCGTGTCCTACGGACATTAAAGGTATAAGAAGTTTCCTTGGTCATGCCGGTTTTTATACGAAGTTCATTAAGTACTTCTCAAAAATTTCTAGGCCTTTGACTAACCTCTTAAAAAAATATGTTCCCTTTGTCCATGATGATGTGTACAAGCATTTTAAATACTTAAGAAAGCTTTGATTTCTGCACCTATTGTTTAGCCACCTGATTAGAATTTACCCTTTGAAATTATGTGTGATTCTAGTGATTATGCTGTAGGTGCTGTTCTTGGACAAAGAGTTGATAAGAAATTAAATGTTATCCAATATGCTAGTAAAACTCTAGACAGTGCCCAGAGAAATTATGCTACTACTGAAAAAGAATTTTTAGCAGTTGTATTTGCTTGTGATAAGTTTAGACCTTATATTGTAGATTCTAAAGTAACTGTTCACACTGATCATGCTGCTATAAAATATCTCATAGAAAAGAAAGATGCTAAACCTAGACTCATTTGATGGGTTCTCTTGCTACACGAATTTGAGTTGCATATTATTGATAGAAAGGGAGCTGAGAACCCCATTGCAGACAACTTGTCTAGGTTAAAAAATGTTCTTGATGAACCACTACCTATGGATGATAGTTTTCTTGATGAACAATTAGCTGTCATAAATGCTTCTCGTACTGCTCCATGGTATACTGATTATGCTAATTACATTGTTGCTAAATTTATACCACCTAGTTTCACATACCAACAAAAGAATTTTTTTATATGATTTAATACATTACTTCTGGGATGACCCAAACCTTTATAAAGAAGGAGTAGATGGTGTTATTAGACGTTGTGTAGCTGAGCATGAACATGAGCAGATCTTATGGGGATTAATGACTACACATATAAAGAGTATGATGAATAAAATTTGTTGAGAGCTGACAAATAGTAGTTTTGGTCATCATTGCAATTAATAGGAAGTAATAAAGAAAGAGAGGTTTCACATATAAATATACTATCTTGGACATCTTTTATGATTTTGAGCACTCATTAAAATATGACATGCTAAAAAGTTGATCTTGGACATGGAAGACAACGTAATGGGTTATGTTTTCTTATATACGAAATAAATTATATTGTCATGGATCATCCAACATGTTGAGCTTGCCTTTGCCCCTCATGCTAGCCAAATTCTTTGCACCAAGTAGAGATACTACTTGTGCTTCCAAATATCCTTAAACCCAGTGTTGACATGAGAGTCCACTATATCTACCTAGGGATTGAATAAGATCCTTCAAGTAAGTTGGCATCGTTGCAAGCAATAAAAATTGCTCTTTAAATATGTATGATCTATTAGCGTGGAGAAAATAAGCTTTATACGAGCTTGTGACATGGAAGAAATAAAAGCGACAAACTGCATAATAAAGGTCCCTATCACAAGTGGAAATATAAAGTGACGTTCTTTTGCATTAAGATTTTGTACATCCAATCATAAAAGCACATGACAACCTCTGCTTCCCTTTGCGAAGGGCCTATCTTTTATTTTTGTCTTATACCTTATACAAGAGTCATGGTGATCTTCCCTTCCCTTTTTACACTTTATCCTTTGGCAAGCACTATATGTTGGAAAGATCCTGATATATATACAATTGGATGTGGGTTATCATAAACTATTATTGTTGACATTACCCTTGAGGTAAAAGGTTGGGAGGCAAAACTATAAGCACCTATCTTTCTCTGTGTCCGATTAAAACTTCATACCCATAAGTATTGCGTGATTGTTAGCAATTGTGAAAGACTAAAAGATAGTCGAGTATGTGGACTTGCTGAAAAGCTCTTATATTGACTCTTACCGATGTTATGATAAATTGCAATTGCTTCAATGACTGAGATTATAGTTTGCTAGTTTTTCAATGAAGTTTCTGATTCATACTTGACATTGTGAATATATTGTTACTTCAACATAAGAAATCGTACGACAATATATATATATGTTGCTATTCTAAGAATTATTATGATGCCCTCATGTCCGTATTTTATTTTATCGACACCTCTATCTCTAAACATGTGGACATATTTTTCGATATCGGCTTCTGCTTGAGGACAAGCGAGGTCTAAGCTTGGGGGAGTTGATACGTCCATTTTGCATCATGCTTTTATATCGATATTTATTGCATTATGGGATGTTATTACATATTATGTCACAATACTTATGCCTTTTCTCTCTTATTTTACAAGGTTTACATGAAGAGGGAGAATGCCGACAGCTAGAATTCTGGGCTGGAAAAGGAGCAAATATTATAGACATAGTGCCCAACTCCAAAAGTCCTGAAACTCCACGAAAGTCAGTTTTGGAATATATTAAAAAAATTGGGCGAAGAAAGCACCAGAGGGGGGCCACCCACTGTCCACGAGAGTGGAGGGTGCGCCCCCTGCCTCGTGGGCCACCTGGCAGGCCCCTGATGCCCATCTTCTGGTATAAGGTGTCTTTCGCCCTGGAAAAAATCAGAAGGAAGCTTTCGGGACAAAGCACCACCGTCTCATGTTCAGATCCTTTATGCATATTAATACCCCTCTGATTATGAACATGAATATGATTTGTGAGTAGTTACATTTCTTCCTGAGGACATGGGAGAAGTCTTGCTATAAGTAGTCATCTGAATTTGGTATTCGTTTGATATTTTGATGAGATGTATGTTGTCTTTCCTCTAGTGGTGTTATGGGAACGTCGACTACATGACACTTCACCATTTTTTGGGCCTAGGGGAAGGCATTGGGAAGTAATAATTAGATGATGGGTTGCTAGAGTGACAGAAGCGTAAACCCTAGTTTATGCGTTGCTTCGTAAGGGCCTGATTTGGATCCATATGTTTCATGCTATAGTTAGGTTTACCTTAATTCTTATTTAGTAGTTGTGGATGCTTGCGAGGGGGGTTAATCATAAGTGGGATATGGTTGTCCAAGAAAGGGCAGTACCCAAGCACCGGTCCACCCACATATCAAATTATCAAAGTAACGAACAAGAATCATATGATCATGATGAAAACTAGCTTGACGATATTAACCATGTGTCCTAGGGAGCGCTTTCCTTTATATAAGAGTTTGTCCAGGGTTATCCTTTGCTACAAAAAGGATTGGGCCACCTTGCTGCACCTTTTTTACTTTTGTTACTTGTTACCCGTTACGAATTACCTTATCACAAAACTATCCATTACCGATAATTTCATTGTTTGCAGAGAGTACCTTACTAAAAACCGCTTGTCATTTTCTTCTGCTCCTCGTTGGGTTCGACACTCTTACTTATCGAAAGGACTACGATAGATCCCCTATACTTGTGAGTCATCTAGTGGGCAGAGGCCCTCAGCGCCGTACTTGCACCAGAGGCCGGCCGCGCCATACTTGCACCGGATGCCCACCACGCCGTTCGCGCCTCCTTAGCCTAGGTGTCCACCTGGGCGCAGTAGAGGAACCTGGCCATCGCATCCTTGAGCTAGTGATCTCCGATGAAATAGCCAACTTGGAGCTCGAGATCGCGCTCCAGATGTACTGCGAGCGTGTCGACCGCTTGGACGAACGCCTGCACGAGTTCAGGCAGAGCCAAGAGCTACCGTAGTCAAGGGCTGCTGGTCATGGTCTCATGGACGTGTTTTATTTTGTTGAGTCGTTTCGATGTGGATAGCTATGTATTCACAGCAATCATAGTATTGCTTTGTTTATTCCTCAGTTTCTATGTGTGTACTCTATTTTTCGTTCTTATATGTTCTATTTCAGTGTGTGTATATACGCTTTCCATTCTGTATATGTGGATGGCAACAGCTAGATTCAATTTAGTATACAAAAACAGATAGAAAATGGAATTCATAATATATATATATATATATTAATTGTTCGTTAGTTCATCATTGCCGGGGTTTCTGAACCACGGGCACCTATGGGACCGGCGAACCGGGTCCCTTTTGGTTCGGCGGGGGGCGGAGGTTGCGCAAAGAGCAGATTGAGGCGAAGCAAGCGGGCGGTTGGTCGTGCGTGGGGTAAATTGAGGTGAAGCACGCGAGCGATTTACCCAGGTTCGGGCCGCAAGGATGCGTAAAACCCTACTCCTGCTTTGTGGATTGGTATTGATTTCTAGCTCCGGAGCGAGCGTGAGTGTGTGGAATTGCTGAACCTCGTGAGAGCTCTCGAGGTGGCCGGCCCCTTCTACGTTGCACACAGGCCTCCTTTTATACTCAAGGGGTTACCGACATAGAGCAACGGGGGCCAAGGGCAAAAGTGGAAAGGGTGCCATGGGTAGGCACAGCTAGGTGCTGTAGTAGGCACAGCTAGCTGCTACAGTGTTATCATACCTAACCCTGACGGCAGAGGACAAGGGCATTAAATGCCCGTCTATGTCGCCTAGACAGCACCGAATGGGACCGCTAGGGACGCCACCGTCTTGCCACGATGGTTGTCTTGTTAGCGCCTGTGTGCCACCGCACGCCCCTAGCTGCACAGCCTCCTGCCACGTGCGCTTGGGAGGGGCCCCGGAGCGACACGTGGGTGGATGTGCTGGAGCGCGGGCGTGGAGTGGGAGCTTGCCGCGGAAAGCGCCTTGCCGCGGCCGTCAACTTGTCGCTTCCGGGAGCTTGTCGCTCACCGGGCCTTGTCGGGGCGCGTAGCGCGCCGCGGCAAGTTCCTTGGAATGCCTTGGATGGCCTTCCCGGCAAGCGCCTCTTGCCGGGGCCTTGGGACGCTTCTGATGGCCTTCCCGGAAAGCTACTCTTGCCGGGGCCTTGCCTTCTTCCCGGCAAGCTCCTCTTGCTGGGGTCTTGTCTTAAGTACTTTGTTCTTGAATGGTCTTCAAAAGGACCACGGAGGATCTTGGCGGTGACCTGGCGGGCCTTGCCACGGGACGCTGCGACTTCCCATGCAAAAGTTCGGGGTACTAAGGGTACCCCTACTTTAGTACACCGACAGGAGCCCCCGGGCCTGGGCCAGACACGGTGCCGAGCGCTGTTGGGCCAGGCCCAAAACAGTGCACGGGCACGCGCGGCCTAGGTCACGCCGCATATCTCTCCGCTTCCATCGCGCACGGCCGTAATGGCGCGCGTCGAACGCGGCGTCGTGGGTGACGCGGGCGGCGCGCGCGTGTGGAGCTAAGCCCCGCGAGCATGCGTCAAGCCATGATGAAGGGGAACGGCACACGCCCTCTTCTCCAAACGGAGGTAGGCGTGGGGGCGTGGCGCATTTACTGGACGGGGCCGGTGCGCGATTTCCGAAGCGCCCACTCCCCGAGATCACGGGGTAGGGTGAGGCCGCCCCATCCGTCGCCTCAGTTCTGCATCTCCGCCACGCGGCTCCCATGCATTTGGGATCGCGGACGGCGGGAGCGGGAACCCGGGCCGTTGCGAGCATAGGGGACGGGTCGGCCCGCCTCCCTGCTCTTCCTGTGCCTTGATTCGCTGAGCGGGGCGGCTGGGCTCCCACTTCGCTCCTTTATAAGGAGTGGGAAGGGAGCACCGAAGCCTGCACTCTCCCGCCTCCTCCTTTCTTCAGCTTCTGCTCCCCTTTCTCTCATTCGCCATGGAGAAAGGGAATCCTGGGCCTTCATCGGTGGCGGCGAGGGTCGCTGCCAGACAGCGCACCCTCCCCTTTTCCTCGCTCGTGGTGGCAGAGCCAGCCGTAATGGGAAGAGGGAGGGGGCGAGGTCGTGGACGAGGTCGAGGACGAGGTCGAGGCGCTCGGGGAAGAGGCGGACGGGGCGACGCGCCAGCTTCGCCCCCGCCGGCGGCTCCTCCCCTCGCGGCGGTCCATATAGGGGACAACCATTGCGAGTTCTTCGTCAAGCTGCGCCGGGCGCCTCGTCGTCGCCTCCGGCTTCCGGCTCCGTTCGCGGGTGCGATGGAGTCGGACCCGCCCGAGACTCTGAGATTACACATGAGGGGCTATGGGATCAGCGGCACGCGAGTCCGCGTGGCGTTCCCAGCCCCTGGTGTGATGTATCTCGATCGAGGGTGGAAGACGTTCGCCCGCATCCACAGCTTGACGGGGGGACTCACCCTCCATTTTAAGCTGGTGGAGGGCGATCTCCTTTCCGTCAAGGTCTTCGGGTGCTTCGGCACCCGGGCGAAGTGCTGCGTGGACAGCTCCTCCGATAGCGAAGGCTCCTCCTCGAGCGAGAGTGACGAGGAGGAGAGCGGCAGTGATGGTGAGGGTGGCGGGCGGCAGGACGGCGGCTCCGACTAGGTGTCGGGCACCGTCTCGTGCGGCACCGGCGACCCTATCATCCGCGGCGCCGGCTTCTTGAACTCCCCGGGGGCGTCTCCTTGGGCGGCTGGCGTAGGGAGGTCACGGAAGGGGAAGAGGGCTGGCGACAAGGCCGTCAGGTCGGAGTACGAGGGCGTGGTGCCCTCGACAGCGTGCTGACGTCCTGCCGCCCCTCCTTCGCACCCTTCTCCCGGCGTCGCCATCACCGTCCGGCCCCCGGATGTTCTCTTGGTGTCTTCTGGCACCTGTAGCTCGCTTTGGCGCCCCTTTCCCCTTTTCGCCTGCTTGTTCTACCTCCTGAAGAGAGGGACATGAAAAGGATTATGGGCACCTTATCTTTTTAATTGTAAGCCTTCGGGCCTTTAGCTGTATCTTGTAATCCTCTCCTTCATGTTTTTCATCCTCTATGGACTGTACCTGTATGGGATGTTTTTTGATGAAAAGGGGATGTTTGCTGGGTTATTTGCCTCGCGGGTCAAACCCACGCCAAGGAGAAAATCCTTGGTATCTCTCGGACAGGCATTCCATTCCCCGACAACAAGCCCCGCCGCCTTCCCACGCCGCTCGACCTTTCTCACGCCTTTGACGGAGGTGGGAACGAGGTGGGCGCGACCTCCTCGTTTCATCCCTTCTGCTGCCGCGACTACGACCAAACTTGGCCCCGGGAACGCACTCCAGGGCCTAGAGTCGGGGGAGCACGGCAGTTTCTGGGAGGAAACGTGGTTTCGCATTCCCCAGTCCATAAGAGGATGCATGAAGTGGGATAAAAGACTTATCTGATATTGCAGCCCCCGGCAACTCTGGCTTGCCGGGGGTGACATCTTGGCATTCGCAGCCCCCGGCGTTCTTGCCGGGGCCCAGGTGCCGGCACGCCCTTCTTCTCCTTTTCGCCTCCAGGTGGCCTGGCCAGGACGTGCGAGCCCTGCGAACGAAGGAAAAACAAAGGGACGGACACTCGACCTCTAATCTAGGGGTTAGCCGCTGTTAGGGACTATCAACCCTAACCAAGGACGAGACTCAGACTCAACCTAGCATGCATGCTATAGCCCCCGGGGTATGCAGCGCTTCATTTTCTGGTGCTCAGGGTCTGCGCCTGGCTCTGTACAGAGGTTTACATGCAACATCGGCAAGACTCGTACAGAAAGGTGGTTGCCGGACGGGGTCCGACAACCGCGCCTTACGGGTAAAACTTACGAAGATGCTCGATGTTCCAGGAGTTTCTCACTAGAAAGCCATCTTTGGTCCCAAGGCGGACAGCGCCAGGCCTTGTGACTCGTTTCACCCGATAAGGGCCTGCCCACTTCGGCGTCGACTTGTTTGGATCTTGGCCGACTGAACGCGCCGAAGAACAAGGTCGCCTTCCTCGAAGCTTCTGGCACGGGCTGGGAGCGACGGCTCGCACAGCGGCCTGAAGACGATCTTCCTCAAGGAGCAGTGCGTCATCTTGCCGCAGCCGCTCTCGCTCAAGTTCATCATGAGCGAGCACTCGAGGTGACCCGTATATGAGTTCCGTGAGGATATCTGTTCCTGCGCCAGGGTCTGTGCCCGGCTCTGTACAAAGGATTACATGCAGCAGCGGCAAGACTTGCACAGAGAGGTGGTTGCCGGACGGGGTCCGACAACCGCGCCTTACGGGTAAAACTTGCGAAGATGCTCGATGTTCCAGGAGTTTCTCACTGGAATACCGTCTTCGGTCTCCAGGCGGACAGCGCCAGGCCTGGTGACTCGTCTCACCCGGTAAGGGCCTTCCCACTTCGGCGTCAACTTGTTGGAATTCTTGGCGGACTGAGCGCGCCGAAGAACAAGGTCGCCTTCCTCGAGACTCCTGGCATTGACTCTGCGGCTGTGGTAGCGGCGCAGAGCTTGCTGGTAGCGAGCAGCTCGCACGGCAGCCTGGAGACGATCTTCCTCAAGGAGCAGCGCGTCCTCTTGCCGCAGCCGCTCTTGCTCAAGCTCATCATAAGAGAGCACTCGAGGTGACCCGTATACGAGTTCCGTGGGGGTAACTGCCTCTGCTCCATAGACTAGAGCAAAGGGTGTCTGTCCAGTGGCTCGATTTGGCGTCGTTCTGATCGACCAAAGAACCACCGGTAGCTCCTCGATCCAGTTTCTTCCACACTTGTGCAGCCTGTCGAAAGTTCTGGTCTTGAGCCCGCGCAGCACCTCGGCGTTTGCCCTCTTCGCTTGACCGTTGCTCCTTGGGTGAGCAACAGAGGCGAAGCAGACTTTGGCGCCGAGATCTTGGATGTATTGCATGAAGGCGCGGCTCGTGAACTGTATGCCGTTGTCGGTGATTATCCGGTTAGGGATCCCGAAGCGACAAACAATTGACCTGAAGAACTTGACGGCTGACTGTGCGGTCACCTTCCTCACTGGCTCCACCTCCAGCCACTTTGTGAACTTGTCGATTGCGACGTACAAGTACTCAAAGCCCCCGACAGCTCGGGGGAAGGGGCCGAGGATGTCGAGCCCCCAGACCGAAAATGGCCAGGATAAAGGGATCGTCTGGAGAGCTTGAGCTGGCTGGTGTATCTGCTTGGAATGGAACTGGCATGCTTCACACTTGGTTACTTGTGCAGTTGCATCCTGGAGGGCTGTTGGCCAGAAGAAACCTTGTCGGAATGCTTTGCCGACGAGTGCTCTTGCGCCAATGTGGTGACCACATATGCCTCCTTGTATCTCTGCCAACAGCTTCTATCCGTGTTCCCGGGGAATGCACCTCAATTTCACACCGTTGAGTCTTCTTCTGTACAGCGTCTTGTCGACGAACTGGTACATACTTGACTGCCGGGCTACTCTTTCGGCTTCTTCTTGCTCTTCGGGAAGTTCTCCCGTCTGAAGGAAACAGACAATCTGCTGCGCCCATGTTGGAGCCTGTGGCTCGACAACAAGGACTAAAGGCAACTCTGCTGCTGCGGGAACGTCCGCTTCTACGGCGAGAAGCTGTCTCTCTGCCGGAGCTTGACGTTCCGCGACAAGCTTGCCGGGAGCTTCAGCTTCAACAAAACAAACCCTAGGGCTTGCCGGAGCATCTGGCTCACCGGCGCTCTTGGCGTTGATCTTGGAGGTTGCTGCGGGAATATCTGCTTCGACGGCGAGAAGCTGTGTCTCTGCCGGAGCGTGATATCCCGCGACAAGCTTGCCGGGAGCTTCTGCTTCAATGGAACGAACCCTGGGGTTCGCCGGACCATCTTGCTCCTCAGCGCCTTCGGTGTTGATCTTGGGGACCTTCTTGGCGGCGGCTGCGGGAAGCTCTGCCGGCAGGTAGTCACCAGGAATCAACTTCCTCTTCTTGCTTTGTCCAGTTGATGGTGTTACGGACGGTTGAGTCAGCTTGAGCACAAAGGTCCCTGGTTCCACAGGTAACTTAAGTGCGGCGCACTTTGACAGGCCATCTGCAATGGTGTTCTGAGATCTCAGAACATGCTCCATTTGTAGGCCGTCAAAGCGCTCTTCTAGCTTTCTCACTTCGTCGACGTAAGCTTCCATCAACGGACTCTGATAATTCTTTTTTACTTGGCGGACGACAAGCTGTGAGTCACCCTTGACAACGAGCTTCTTGATCCCAAGGTCTGCTGCGATCCGGAGACCGGCAAGCAATCCCTCATACTCTGCAGTATTGTTTGTTGCTTGCTCCTTGGGAAAGTGCATCTGGACTATGTACTTGAGGTGCTCTCCGGTGGGCGCGATAAGCAGCACACCAGCGCCGGTGCCTTGCAGCGAGAAAGCACCGTCAAAGTACATCAGCCACTCTTTGCTCGCTTCTTTGTCGGGGATGCTCGTCTCCGGAATTTCTTCGTCCGGAGTTGGCGTCCATTCCGCTATGAATTCTGCCAATGCTCTGCTCTGGATAGTTGAAGTGCTTTCAAACTTGAGACTCAAGAGCGATATGGACTACTCTTGCAAATGTTGAACCGGCATTTTTTAATCCGAAAGGCATTCGTACAAAGCAGTACGTGCCACATGGAGTAATAAATGCGGTTTTCTCTTCATCCTCCTCTGCCATGAAGATCTGATGATACCCGGAGTATGCATCAAGAAATGAAAGCAAATCACACCCAGCTGTGGAGTCAACAATCTGGTCAATGCGCGGCAAAGGAAATGGGTCTTTGGGATAAGCTTTGTTAACATCGGTGAAATCGATGCAAAGCCTCCATTTCCCGTTTGCCTTGCGCACGACTACAGGATTGGCCAACCACGTGGGATGGAGCACTCCTCTGACGAGGCCTGCTGCTTCCAGTTTCTTGATTTCCTCCGCAATGAATTCTTGGCGCTCCACCGCCTGCTTCCGGACTTTCTGCTTGACGCGCCGTGCATGAGGACAGACGGCAAGGTGGTGCTCAATCACTTTCCTGGGAACACCGGGGATGTCGGACGGTTGCCATGCAGACACATCGACGTTCGCCCGCAGGAAAGCAACGAGCGCGCTTTCCTATTTAGGGTCAAGCGTGGCACTAATGGTGAAGGTAGCACCAGCGCCATCCTCCTTGGCGGACACCTCCTTCGTCTCTGGCGGAGCCGCCATCGTCTTCTTGTGCTCGCTGGCGGAGCTCGATGGTGCGTCCTCGACGGCAGTGCAGCGCTCCGAAGAGGCGCGCTTGCCGGAGTGGGCACCAGAGCTTTTGCCGGGCTCGGTCTTCTTGCCGGTGGAGCTCGATGGCGCGTCCTCGACGGCAGCGCAGCACTCCGAAGAGGTGCGCGCGCCGAGTAGGCACCAGAACTCTTGCCGGACTTGGTCTTCTTGGTCCCGGGAGCTTCAGCGGCAAGTGGATCGCGGTCTGTCGTGGCTGCTGCTTCCCGATAGATCTTGTCGGCACAGATAAGAGCGTCCTTCTTGTCGCCAGGGACAGAAATGACGCTTATCGGGCCTGGCATCTTCAGCACATTATACGCGTAGTGAGAGGCCGCCATGAACTTTGCAAGCGCTGGACGGCCAAGTATCCCATTGTAAGGCAACAGGATATCGGCAACGTCGAACGTGACCTTCTCAGTCCTGAAGTTTAACTCGCTGCCGAATGTTACCGGCAGCGTGACCTTCCCCTTCGGCTTGCTCCTTCCCGGGTTGATTCCTTGGAATGTGCCGGTCTCTTCGAGCTCGCTGTCAGGGATCTGGAGTTTTCGGAGCACAGCGGAGGAGATCAGGTTTAAGCCGGCCCCGCCGTCGACTAGCATCTTGGTGACCTTGAGGTTGCGGATGGTTGGTGAAACCAACATCGGCAGACACCCGACCATGGTTGTGCGATCAGGGTGGTCCTCAATGTCAAAGATGATAGGCGTGCTGGACCACTTCAGAAGCTTGCGCGATTCGATGGGTGGCTCCGCTGCATTGACTTCCCGCACCCACTGTTTGAGTTGGCGGTGCGAGGTATGCAGGGAAGCGCCCCCGTCAACGCACAAGACCTCTGTGGCTTTCTGAAACTCCTGTTCACTGGTCTCAACGTCATCCATGTCTTCATCCTCGCCGTCGTCGTCGTCGTTGTCGCGACCGCGGGGAGGTCTGTCTCCCTGCCGCTGCTTGGCCTTGCCACGGCGTCCTTCCTGGCCGGTGCGCTTCTGGCCAGGTTTCTCGGCACCCCCTTGGGCTCTCTCTTTGTCGCGCCGCTCATACTCAGCCCTCTGTTGCTGGGCGAGCTGCTCGACCTTCTTGCAGTTCTGGAGGTCATGGCCCTTGGTGCGGTGAATCTTACAGTATCTCTTGCCGGAGCCGTCCCGCTTGTCGGCGACCACCACGGCCTGACAGTTGGTGCACGCGGCAACTTCCTTGCCGGAGCTACCAACTGTAGCCTTCGTGGCGTCACCTTCATTGCCGGACTGCTCAACGACCAGCACCTCGTTGTTCTGCTTCTTCCTGTTGTTGCGCCGCCGGCTTCTCTTTGCCGGGGCGGCATCCTCACTGTCTGATCCTCCTGCTCCAGTGCTTTCTCCGGGGAATTTCCTCCCCTCCTCAGCGCATGCACATCTGTCGGCCAGGGCATAAAGCTCGCTGACGTCCCGAATCTTGCACATCGCCAGCTCCTCCCGCATCCTGCGGTTATGCACGTTCTGATGGAACGCGCTGATTACCGCGGCGGGGTGGATATTTGGGATGTTGTGGTGTACACGGCTGAACCTCTGGATGTACTGGCGCAGGGGCTCTCCTTCCTTCTGGACGAGCAGATGAAGATCGCTCTCTTGGCCATGAGGTTTGTGGCCGCCTGTGAAGGCGCCAACAAACTGATGGCACAGCTCAGCCCAAGAGGATATGGAGTTGTCCGGCAAGTGCATGAGCCAGGACCTGACGTTGGGCTTGAGTACCAGCGGGAAGTAGTTGGCAAGGATCTTGTCGTCTCGCCCCCCAGCAGCCTGCACCGCAATGGTGTAGATGCTGAGGAACTCCGACGGATGCAACTTGCCGTCGTACTTCTCTGGTACGTCGGGCTTGAAGTTCTTCGTACTGGGCCACTGGACTTGCCGCAGCTCACGAGTGAATGTAGGGCAACCTACCGGGTACGGCAGGTCGCCTGGTTCCCCTGGTGCATGCATGTCGACAGAGGGCCCAGCGCGCTGGTCTGACTGACATCGCGCTTCTCTCCGGTGCTCGATGCGTGTACGAGCGTCTTCCCGCTGCCGTTCTTGAAGAACTTGTCGTTGGTCGCGACGAGCTCGCGGATCCGATGACGTGGTGAATTCGCTGTCGTGGCGGATCCGGCGGGTCGGCGATCTTGGCCTTCGGGGTGGGGAGTGCACAGTAGTTGCACCCCCACCAGTCTTGTCTCCACCGGTTTGCGCCTGGCTGACTCGCTACGGCTGCAACGTGCTCGGCTGCCGAGGAGTGTCGCCGTTGGCGAAGCCGACGAGACTCTGGATAGTGGCCCTCCAGTCGTCGATCTTGTCCGCCGCTGGAGGGTAGTCTAGGAGCAGCTGAGCTCGTGCCAGAGCTTCCGCTGTGGTGGCGAGCGGCGGTAGCGAACGGTGCGAGGAGCGGGATACGCTCGGACTCCTAACCACGTTAGAAGGAGCGGTATCCCATCCAGGCGACCGTGTCTCGCTCGCGCCGGCTTGTTGAAGCGCATGGTGGTCCTGGGCGCTCCGGGATCCACCAGCTCGATCTTGATCCCGCGAGCGCATGGTACCGTGAGTACCATGACGCTGCCGGTCCCGCGCCTCCTGAGATGGGCGCGGTGCATGCACGGACGCCGAGGTCTTGGAGTGCGCCCGGTCGTTGTGGGAGCCGGCCACGCCGCCGATGGGCAGCGCAGCCTTGCCCTGGGACCTGGCAGCACCAAGAGTTCCCTCGTCGATGCATGCCCTTCCGCCGGCGCCTGCCCCACCGTCCGTTTGCTCCGGCGGTGGGTGGCTCGGCGCGGACGGAGCAGCTGCCTCCGAAACTTTCTTCTTCGGTGGCATGTTGATGAAGAAGATGAAGATCTAGCTCGCAAGAACGCCGGATCTGATTTGCACAACGTCGACGCCCCCTACCTGGCGCGCCAGAGATGCCGGGGTTTCTGAACCACGGGCACCTATGGGACCGGCGAACCGGGTCCCTTTTGGTTCGGCGGGGGGCGGAGGTTGCGCAAAGAGCAGATCGAGGCGAAGCAAGCGGGCGGTTGGTCGTGCGAGGGGTAAATCGAGGTGAAGCACGCGAGCGATTTACCCAGGTTCGGGCCGCAAAGATGCGTAAAACCCTACTCCTGCTTTGTGGATTGGTATTGATTTCTAGCTCCGGAGCGAGCGTGAGTGTGTGGAATTGCTGAACCTCGCGAGAGCTCTCGAGGTGGCCGGCCCCTTCTACGTTGCACACAGGCCTCCTTTTATACTCAAGGGGTTACCGACATAGAGCAACAGGGGCCAAGGGCAAAAGTGGAAAGGGTGCCGTGGGTAGGCACAGCTAGGTGCTGTAGTAGGCACAGCTAGCTGCTACAGTGCTATCATACCTAACCCTGACGGCAGGGGACAAGGGCATTAAATGCCCGTCTGTGTCGCCTAGACAGCACCGAAAGGGACCGCTAGGGACGCCACCGTCTTGCCACGGTGGTTGTCTTGTCAGCGCCTGCGTGCCACCGCACGCCCCTAGCTGCACAGCCTCCTGCCACGTGCGCTTGGGAGGGGCCCCGGAGCGACACGTGGGTGGATGCGCTAGAGCGCGGGCGTGGAGTGGGAGCTTGCCGCGGCAAGCGCCTTGCCGCGGCCGTCAACTTGTCGCTTCCGAGAGCTTGTCGCTCACCGGGCCTTATCGGGGCGCGTAGCGCGCCGCGGTAAGTTCCTTGGAATGCCTTGGATGGCCTTGCCGGCAAGCGCCTCTTGCCGGGGCCTTAGGACGCTTCTGATGGCCTTCCCGGCAAGCTCCTCTTGCCGGGGCCTTGCCTTCTTCCTGGCAAGCTCCTCTTGCCGGGGTCTTGTCTTAAGTACTTTGTTCTTGAATGGTCTTCAAAAGGACCACAGAGGATCTTGGCGGTGACCTGGCGGGCCTTGCCACGGGACGCTGCGACTGCCCGTGCACAAGTTCGGGGTACTAAGGGTACCCCTACTTTAGTACACCGACAATCATAGAATATATATATATATAATATCATCACATATACGTGATGATACTTAACTACTAGGTACAATGCATAAAATTGAAAACGAATAATACTAAAACAAATAATCCCTCATGGGGCCAGTATTCCAGCAGCCTCTCGCTAGCAGATCCTTGGTGCGCGGCGTCTTCCCAGTGCGGAGGCAGTACTCCGCCTCCTCCGCCTCGTACCGCTTGACGTACCGATCTGCCTCTTGCTGGCGGACGCACACGAACGATCTTGCCGCTTCATTGGGCGCCCACCACAGCTCCTCATCGGTGGCACGCTGGAGCTTATCGGCCCACCTCCACGCACTGATGAGGGGCCCAACACCTTTGACCTTCCTCACGAAGTACCCATCTTTGTACACCTCCTCGGCACGACGATGCGCCTGCCCCCAAAGCTCCGCCACCTCCTTTTTCGAGGTGGCATCATGGGATTCACAGGCCGCCTGGTACCTGGCTTCCTCCTCTGCCATCTCCTTCTTGAACACCACTTTCCTGGCTTTCTCAACCGGCGGCAGCGACTTCCATAGACAAAGATTGTATTGGCCCCAAAACCAATCCAAAGTTGGGGGGTCCGGCGCAACCTCGTGTGGCGGCGCATAAGGATCCTCATCGCTGCTATTCGAGTGAGCGTCCTCGGGGGGCAGCGACTCCTCGTCGGCGTGTGGGTAGACCGGCGGCGCCATGGCAGAGATTTGAGAGAGAGAGAGAGAGCGAGCGAGGGGTGGATGTAGATGAGAATGCAGGTGGGGCGACGTGAGCAAGGTAGTATTTATTGGCGGCCAGAATCTAGATCGACGGGGATAGTACACACGCCGGTAGCCGGAATTTACGAGTACTGTAGTTTGAATTACATACGATTCCCGCAGCAAAATCTGTGTGTGAACATAATAGTAATACAGAACTGTGTTTGATTAATGATCCCCACCACTCACCTACCAAACATCGAGCCGCGCGAGAGAGTGCCAATCATGTGGGGGCCGGTTGTGTCTTGCAAGATCTTTACATTTTCTTTTTTGAACACCAGATATTTACATCATCTGATGATTTTTTAACCCGCACACAAGTACACAAAAATATGATTTTTCAAACCGTTATGATTAGGCGTTGCATGTAGATGTAGTGCAAATTTGAATTACGGTCATTAAATGCCTAGAAAATCACTTAAATGTGTTCAAAAGGTCAAATAACCCCTGAAATTTTTCAAATTTTCACATGACTATTGTATTAGTGCACGTTAAACGTAGAAAAAATTCAAGGCCGTAAGAAGAAGCTATCTCCCGTTCGTCATCAAACATGCATTGTTCCCTCTCGGAACCATGAACTTTCTAGTGAGTTGCTCCGATTTGTGAGGGGTGTGTGTCCAAACTTTCATCAAATAGGCCAATTTTCTTACCACATCATCTTGGTGGCATGACATTAAATCAAGCAAGGTTTCATGTTTTTCTGATCATTTTTTTTATTTTTTGGAATTAAAATGCCATGGCACTCCATGCATGTGCCCACGCCATGAGACCAATATGTTTGAAAATTCCTTCTAATTTACTGCACATGGAATTAACTCGCACATAAGCACACAAATATAATTTTTCAAACCGTTATGGTTAGGCATTGCATGTAGATGTAGTTCAAATTTGAATTACGGTCATTAAATGGCTAGAAAATCACTTAAATGTATTTAAAAGGTCAAATGACCGCCAGAATTTTCCAAATTTTCACAGTATAGTTGTAGTAGTGCATGTTAAACGTAGAATAAATTTTGAAGGCCGTAAGAGGAAGCTATCTCCTGTTCGTCATCAAACATGCATTGTTCCCTCTCAGAACCACGGGCCTTCTAGTGAGTTGCTCCTGTTTGTGAGGGGTGTGTGTCCAAACTTTTGTCACACATGCCAATTTTTTGCCACATCGTCTTGGTGGCATGACATTACATCAAGCAAAGTTTCATGTTTTTTGATCATTTTTTAATTTGTTGGAATTAAAATGCCATGGCACTCCATGCATACGTATGCATGTGTCCATGTCGTGAGACAAATTTGTTTGAAAGTTCCTTCTAATTTACTACACATGGAATTAAGTCACACACAAGTACACAAATATGATTTTTCAAACAATTATGGTTAGGCGTTGCATGTAGATGTAGTTCAAATTTGAATTACGGTCATTAAATGGCTAGAAAATCACTTAAATGTCTTCAAAAGGTCAAATGACCCCTTGAATTTTCCAAAATTTCACAGTATAGTTGTAGCAGTGCATGTTAAACGTAGAATAAATTTTGAAGGCCGTAAGAGGAAGCTATCTCCTGTTCGTCATCAAACATGCATTGTTCCCTCTCGGAACCACGAGCCTTCTAGTGAGTTGCTCCGGTTTGTGAGGGGTCTGTGTCCAAACTTTTGACACACATGCCAATTTTTTTGCCACATCATCTCGGTGGCATGACATTACATCAAGCAAGGTTTCATGTTTTTTGATCATTTTTTAATTTGTTGGAATTAAAATGCCATGGCACTCCATGCATACATATGCATGTGTCCATGTCGTGAGACAAATATGTTTGAAAATTCCTTCTAATTTACTGCACATGGAATTAGCTCGCACACAAGTACACAAATATGATTTTTCAAACCGTTATGGTTAGGCGTTGCATGTAGATGTAGTTCAAATTTGAATTACGGTCATTAAATGGGTAGAAAATCATTTAAATGTCTTTAAAAGGTCAAATGACCCCTAGAATTTTCCAGAATTTTAAATTACAGTTGTATTAGTGCATGTTAGACGAATGAAACAATTGAAGGCCGTAAGAGGAAGCTATCTCCCGTTCATCATCAAACATGCAATGTTCCCTCTCAGAACCATGAGCCTTCTAGTGAGTTGCTCCGATTTGTGAGGGGTGTGTGTCCAAACATTGGTCAAACATGCCAATTTTTTACCACATCATCTTGGTGGCACGACATTGCATCAACCAAGTTTTCATGTGTTTTTGATATTTTTTTAATTTTTTGGAATTAAAATGCCATGTCACTCCATGCATACATATGCATGTGTCCATGTCGTGAGACAGATATGTTTGAAAATTCCTTCTAATTTACTGCACATGGAATTAACTCACACACAAGTACAGAAATATGATTTTTAAACCATTAAGGTTAGACGTTTCATGTAGATGTAGTTCAAATTTGAATTACGGTCATTAAATGACTAGAAAATCACTTAAATGTCTTTAAAAGGTCAAATGACCGCTAGAATTTTCCAAAATTTCACATTATAGTTTTACTAGTGCACGTAAAACATAGAAAAAAATTGATGGCTGTAAGAGGAAGCTATCTCCCGTTCGTCATCAAACATGTATTGTTCCCTCTGGGAACCACGAGCCTTTTAGTGAGTTGCTCCGGTTTGTGAGGGTTTTGTGTGTCCAAACTTTCATCAAACATGCCAAATTTTTTACCACATCATCTTGGTGGCACGACATTACATCAATCAAGGTTTCATGTGTTTCTGATATTTTTTAAATTTTTTCGAATTAAAATGCCACATCAATCCATGCATACATATGCATGTGTCCATGTCGTGTGACAAATATGTTTGAAAATTCCTTCTAATTTACTGCACATGAAATTAACTCGCACACAAGTACACAAATATGATTTTTCTAACCATTATGGTTAGCTGTTGCATGTAGATGTAGTTCAAATTTGAATTACGGTCATTAAATGGCCAGAAAATCAAATAAATGTCTTTAAAAGGTCAAATGACCCCTAGAATTTTCGAAAATTTCACATTACAGTTGTACTAGTGCACGTAAAACGTAGAAAAAAAATTGAAGGCTGTAAGAGGAAGCTATCTCCCGTTCGTCATCAAACATGTATTGTTCCCTCTTGGAACCACGAGCCTTCTAATGAGTTGCTCCGGTTTGTGAGGGTTGTGTGTGTCCAAAATTTCGTCAAACATGCCAAATTTTTTACCACATCATCTTGGTGGCATGACATTACATCAATCAAGGTTTCATGTGTTTCTGATATATTTTTAATTTTTTGGAATTAAAATGCCACATCAATCCATGCATACATATGCATGTGTCCATGTCGTGAGACAAATATGTTTGAAAATTCCTTCTAATTTACTTCACATGAAATTAACTCGCACACAAGTACACAAATATGATTTTTCAAACCATTATGGTTAGCTATTGCATGTAGATGTAGTTCAAATTTGAAGTACGGTCATTAAATGGCTTGAAAATCACTTAAATGTCTTCAAAAGGTCAAATGACCCATAGAATTTTCCAAAATGTCACATTACAGTTGTACTAGTGCACGTTAAACATAGAAAAAATTGAAGGCCGTAAGAGGAAGCTATCTACCGTTCGTCATCAAACATGCAGTGTTCCCTCTTGGAACCACGAGCCTTCTAGTGAGTTGCTCCGGTTTGTGCGGGGTGTGTGTCGAAACTTTCTTCAAACATGCCAAATTTTTTACCATATAATCTTGGTGGCATGACATTAGATCAACCAAGGTTTCATGTGTTTCTGATTTTTTTATTTTTTGGAATTAAAATGCCATGTCACTCCATGCTTAATTGTGTCATAGCCGTTAGAACAATATGTTTGAAAATTCCTTCCAATTTACTGCACATGGTATTAAATTGCACACAAGTACACAAAAATATGAGTTTTCAAACCGTTATGGTTAACTGTTGCATGTACATGTAGTTCAAATTTCAATTACGGTCATTAAATGGCTAGAAAATCACTTAAATGTCTTAAAAGGTCAAATGACCCCTGAAATTTTCCAAAATATGACATGACAGTTGTATTAGTACTACAAAATTTCTTGTACATTTAAAACACTATCAGTTGCCACTTTACTCTAAATTCGTCTTTCACAGCAAATAAAAAATATCTACAACATCACACACACTTGTTTTCTAGGAATCATTTGCGATGAAAATATCTGGGTCTATTTAAGTCTCCCTTCTTATGCTTCGCCGGCTCGTCTGCTCCAGTGCCGGCAACCCCCGAATCCACGAATCCCGATCCCCAATCCCGCACCCCCTTCTTGCACAGATGATGCCGTGGAAACACTTTGTGAAGGCCCATACGATGGCCGCCCCCACCCCCGAGCGCCGCCACCTGCACCGAGAGCGCAGCTTCCTACGCTGAGAGTGCTGTCGCATCCGCATAGAGCGCGGCCACTTCCGCCGAGAGGGCGTCTGCGGCAGCCGATAGGGCAAATGCAGGAGCCGAGACTGCTGTAGCTGCTGCTACGATGATGGCTGCAAACACCGAGAGTGCTCGAGCTTCCATCCGTGTCACGGATGTCACCCTGGCCCGAGTCGAGGCCATCCAAACCAAGATCGAGGATGCACATGCCAAGATATTCCAGGCCACCTCGGACTCTAGCATGCAACCCACGTCTGAAAAGGCAGCGGTGGCCATGGAGCACCTGCTTTCTCATGAGGTCGCTGAGCGGGAGCTAGAGATGCAGGAGGTGGTGGAGATCGAGGATCGTCGGGAGGAGGAGTTGCGCGTGGCCAAGGTCGAGGTAGAGAAGAGTCTGTCTGTCGAGGAATCGGCAATGGAGTACCAACGCGAGCTCTGGCGCAGCCACTACTACTACTACTACTACTACTACAACCTTGAGGGCGGCACCGAGGACGAGGACAAGGACGAGGATGAGGATGCAATCGACTTCAGTAGGGGGAACGCGGAGTTCACTAATGGCGGCATGTCGCCAGGACAAGTCATCGACGTCTCATCTCACACCGGCGATGCATAGGCCAGCACGGTGGCGGATTTGTTAAAATTATGCGTACTTAGGGTTTGTTTTTAATGCTGGTCTTTTGTTAGAGCAATGTTTAGGTCAATTGGTTCTATTTAATTACTAAAATTGCTCGATTCAGTAAGTGTGGTCTGTCTGCTGTACGCCGTTTTGTGTGCCCAAATTAGCAAGCAATGTTAAATTATGCAATGACGTACCTGGGGAAATTTCCACCAAAATTTGAATTATCAAACTCATCCCATGCGTGTAAAGTAGAAGAATCGTGTGCGATGCACACAATCATTCAAAGTGAATGGTTCGGCGGCACCACGACCAAAGTTTCCCTCCACATTTCCAAAATTTTGGCCTACCACCAAAATATCTACCCCCGCCCCTCCCCCTTCCCCACCCCCTTTTTCTCCCCGAGTGAGGGAGTCCTGGACTAAGGGGTCATCGGGTGTCCGGCCTGTTATCCATGGGCCGGACTGATGGGTTGAGAAGTCATGAAGGCCGAAGACTATACCTGTGTCTGGATGGGACTCTCCTGGGCGTGGAAGGCAAGCTTGGCGACCGACTATGAAGATTCCTTCTTATGTAACTGACTCTATGTAACCCTACATCCCCCCGGTGTCTATATAAACCGGAGGGGTTAGTCCGGAAAGGATATACTCATTACCATAGTCATACATGTTAGACTTCTAGGGTTTAGCCATTACGATCTCGTGGTAGATCAACTCTTGTAACACTCATATTCATCAAGATCAATCAAGAAGGACGTAGGGTATTACCTCCATAGAGAGGGCCCGAACCTGGGTAAACATCGTGTCCCCCATCTACTGTTACCATCGATCCTAGACGGACAGTTCGGGACCCCCTACCTGAGATCCGCCGGTTTTGACACCGACACTGGTGCTTTCATTGAGAGTTCCACTGTGCTGTCGATGAAAGGTTCGATGGCCCCTTCAATCGTCTATACCGACGCTGTCCATGGAGAAACCTTCCTCCCCGGATAGATTTTCGTGTTTGTCGGCTTTGTACTGCGCGCCAACTCGCGTGGCCATCTGGAGCAGATCGATAGCTATGCCCCTGGCCACCAGGTCATATTTGGAAGCTTGAACTATGTCGTAGATATCCGTGGAGACTTGATCTTCAATGGATTTGAGACCGCAACGACCGCTCCCGCTCGCCCCAATGAACATGACTTAAATCTGTCATTGGATCACATCCAGGAGATGGTCCCTGTTGCTGCAACGGCCTTAGAACCGGAGCAGATAATGCCATCCGAGGCCACAGAGTCCACGACGTTGGACCGCACACGGACTCGACACCCCACAATATTTGCGTCAATGGAACTCCAGATTCGTCTTTGGCTATAAGTCCCGGACCGGGTACGCCTGCGGACACCGAGCTGGATCGGTTATGGATTTTCGAATTTAGCACCGCAGACATCTTCCAGCACTCACCTTTGGGTGATGTGCTAAACTCTTTGAAGAACTTGTCCTTGGAGAAGGACTCACAGCGGAACTATGTTCGGTTCGAGCCAGAGGCTGATGATGGGAAATTTCGCTTCCCACCCGCCACCCACCTCATAGCCACTGTCGATGACTTAACTGACGTGCTCGATTACGGCTCCGAAGACATCGACGGCATGGACGACGATGCCGACCAGGAGAAAGGCCATAACCCGCCATTTACTGGACGTTGGACAGCTGCCTCTTTGTATGATGTGTACATGGTTGACACACCTAAAAAAGCTAGCGACGATGACAAAGGATATCCAGTTGCGAATAAACCTTCTGAGACACAGTCCAAGCACCGGCGCCCTAAACGCCGCTCTAAGCCCCATCTCTCAGGCAATGGCACAACTGGCACCAAAGAAAATAGTACTCCGGACGATGCCGAAAACAATGAAGACCCTGTCGGGGCCGCATCCGAAAAGGAGGAAGAAGGCAACGGGCAGGATAACCCTGATAAACAGGCCATGCCCAATGACCCAGATAATGATAGTCATCGTCCAGTCTCCGAAGATGATGAGAGTCTCGTCAATGAGGACTTCATCGTGCCTGAGGCACCTCTCGAGCAGGAGCGCTTCAAGCGTCAGCTAATAGCCACTCCAAGAAGCCTAAAGAAGAAACAGCAGCAACTCCAAGCTGATCAAGACCTGCTCATTGATAGGTGGACTGATGTCCTGGCAGCCGAAGAATACGGCCTCAAGCACCCAGCCAAGAGTTACGCAAAGTGCAGACTACTACCTTAGTTCGACGAGGAGGCACCAGAACCCATACCTCCCTCACGCAATGCGGACCGACCATGCGGTCGGGATAGTGCGGCGGACCAACCACCCCGCGGTCGGGATAAAGCGGCAACTCAGGCTGAACAACAGCCCGCCCCACCACCTCGCAAAAACAGGGACAGAACATCTCGGGACCATACATACGACCTTCGGCTGGAGCTGGACAGTAGAGCAGAATGCACCAGATCAATCTACGGATCGCGAGGATGTTTCCCGACTCGGGATGACGGCTACCTATTCGGAAGTGAGAAACCTAGTCACACCTGGGCCGATAGCCACAGACGGACTCCATCGGAGGTGCGTCGTGATGCGACCCGATATAGAGGCGCCACACACCCTCTCTGCTTCACAGATGAGGTGCTGGATGACGAATTCCATGAGGGGTTCAAGCCCGTCAATATTGAATCATACGACGGAACAACCGATCCCGCAATATGGATTGAGGACTTTATTCTCCACATCCACATGGCCCGTGGAGACGACCTCCACGCCATAAAATACCTCCCACTGAAACTCAAAGGGCCAGCTAGACACTGGTTGAATAGCCTGCCCGAGAATTCCATCGGCAGCTGGGAGGACTTGGAAGAGGCCTTCCTTGACAACTTCCAAGCTACATATGTCCGGCCACCCGATGCCGATGACTTAAGACACATAGTTCAACAACCTGGAGAATCAACCAGAAAATTCTAGACTAGGTTCCTAACCAAAAAGAACCAGATCGTTGACTGTCTGGATGCCGAAGCCCTAGTGGCCTTTAAACACATCATCCGTGACGAATGGCTAGCATGCCACCTCGGCCAAGAAAAGCCGAAGTCCATGGAAGCCCTTATGGCACTCGTGACCCGCTTTTGCGCGGGTGAGGACAGCTGGGTGGCTCGTACCAAAAACACAGCCAGCGAGACAGGCCCCTTCGAGGCCAAGAACAGCTCCGGCAAGCTCCGGCGCAACAGACACAAACGCCGAAGCAATGGCGACAACACAGATGACACCACCGTTAATGCCGGATTCAGCGGCTCCAAGTCCGGCCAGCGAAAGAAGCCCTACAAAAGGAATAGTGAGGTACCATCCAACCTGGATCGCATACTCGATCGTCCGTGCCAGATACATGGTACCCTAGATAAACAAGCCAATCACACCAACAAAGACTGTTGGGTTTTCAAACAGGATGGCAAGTTAAATGTCGAAAAAAAGAAAAGGGGTCACAAAGTGAGGACAAGGATGAAGGGCCCCGGCAGCCGAACACTGGTGGGCAGAAGAAATTTCTCCCTCAAGTCAAAACGGTGAACATGATATACGCTACACACATCCCCAAAAGGGAGCGCAAGCGAGCACTTAGGGACGTCTACTTGGTAGAACCAGTCACCCCAAAAGTCAATCCGTGGTCGTCATTCCCGATCACCTTCGATCATCGAGATCACCCAACTAGTATCCGGCATGGCGGTTCAGCCGCACTGTTCCTCGACCCAATCATCGACGGATTTCACCTAACACGAGTCCTAATGGACGGTGGTAGCAGCCTCAACCTACTTTATCAGGATACAGTGCGGAAGATGGGCATTAATCCCTCACAAATCAAACCCACAAAGACTATCTTTAAAGGAGTCATACCAGGCGTTGAGGCCCGCTAGACGGGCTCAATCACGCTGGAGGTGGTCTTCGGTTCTCCAGACAACTTCCAAAGCGAGGAGTTAATCTTTGATATCGTCCCCTTCCACAACGGCTACCACGCACTGCTCAGACGAACCGCGTTTTCTAGATTCAACGCGATGCCACACTATGCTTATCTCAAGCTGAAAATGCCCGGTCCGCGCGGTGTCATAACAGTCAAGGAAACACAGAACGCTCCCTCCGGACAAAGGAGCACACCGTCGCCCTAGCAGTAGAGGTACAAAGCAGCCTTCTAAAGAAGCATCATAGTCTGGCTGCCGAGCCCCTGGACATCATTAAGAGGGTCCAGACTATGCTACAATAGGACAACGTAGCTCGTCAAGAGCTCAATTAGCAATTCGGCCTCCGCCCCAATCCCGATGAGGTAGTGGCATTCATACCACACGTCCATAACTACGCACTCATGGGCATCGACGGAGGCACAAGCTATCCCGGGATCCACGGTTCGGCTAGACCGATCCCGGACACACATATAACTTTACTATCTCCTTTCCCCTTGTTTCAGGTTTCTCCTATGGGGGCCTCCTTCGATGCCCTGATTAACGATCCCGTCAAAGGACAAACACACCGGATTAACACGGGCACAAGCGTACATGGGAAGCCCTAGAGGCTAACCATTTCTAGGACCCACGTGTAGCCCGCCTTTGGGTATCGCATGTCAAATAGCCGGTTGCTTATTGCATTATTTTGTACCAATATGCTTGGACCGTTAACCCAACTATAATGGAAACAGTTCATGACCCAAGTTCAGGCGCTCCCGATCCTATCTCTGTTCTCCCTCTGTTTTCCTTTATATTACTTATTTCCTAGCAACCGTACACTCTGGTACGTTACTTATTTCCTATCATCATCCTTGAAACAAACAAGTGGAGAATGCATCAAAAGAGACATACCTCGCTAGTGAGGTGTTTAGCGTTGTGCCCACGATCTGAATCTGTGGCCGGCGGTTTCTCGTTGCCCTTAAAGAGCAACTTCCGTGCACCTTCGTGAGTAGTCTCGAAGAGCCTCACCAGGGTCTGGTGGTTCTTCGGGTTGAACTCCCACAGAGGATGGCTTCGGCGCTGGCACGGAAGGATCTGGCGAACTAGCATGACCTAGATCACATCAACGAGCTTGATGTTCTTGGTTACCATGCTTTGAATGCGTGTCTGTAGCGCTATCACCTCGTCAGGGGAACCCCAGTCCGGACTCTTCTCAACCTAGGAGGTGAGTCGCATGGGAGCACCAGAGCAGAATTCGGCAGCTGCGTCCCAAGCGGTGCCGCGAGGTTTTGTGATGTAGAACCAGTGCTTCTGCCACTCCTTTACTGTGTCCACAAAAGTACCTTTGGGCCAGGAGACGTTGGACAGCTTGCTCACCATGGCTCCTCCACACTCCGCATGCTGGCCATCCACCACCTTCGGCTTCACATTAAAGACTTTGAGCCACAACCCGAAGTGGGGTTGGATGCGGAGGAAGGCCTCACACACGACGATAAACGCTGAGATGTTGAGGAAGGAATTTGGGGATAGATCATGGAAATCTATCCCGTAATAATGCATCGGCCCACGGACGAAAGGATGGAGTGGAAACCCTAGCCCGCAGAAGAAATGGGGGAAGAACACTACCCTCTCAGTGGGCTTCGGCGTGGGGACGACTTGTCCCTCGGTCGGCAGGCGGTGAGTGATCTCCTTCGCCAAGTATCTGGCCGCCCGAAGCTCCGTAATGTTCTCCTCCTTGACAGAGGAGACCATCCACTTGCCCTGACCTCCGGAACTGGACATGGTGGCTTGAGTGGAAAGGAGATGAGAACTTGGGCGCTGGAGCTCGAGATTGGAAAGGCGGAGGCGGATAGAGGGCGTGAGAGAGGAAGAGCGAATCATTATCCCCTTATAAAGGCAATGAATATTAAACGCCTCCTCCCTCGCCTTAAGATTCGCCTATTCCCAAGGTCCGTATAAACGGCATGGTTGGGTTACCCATGCCCGTATTGATGAGAATCCCGCGATAGGGGGACACGATCTCTGCTTTGACAAGACGTGCCAATGGCAACCGCGTCTCGGGACGTGGGGCATCGAAACATGAAAGTGGTTTGGAATTATGGCCGGTCAGACGTAATATCGTGCTACAAAAAAGTTGTCAGCGGATGGAACTCGTGTAAGAATATATTCTCTCTGCGGTTGTGTATGGTGTATGTGACAGGTCCGGATACTATCATCGCATCCAAAGACTATCTTGAAGCTCAGATAGAAGGGAACCCGCCTTGCAATGCTGAAGACAATCTGCGCGCCGGACTCCTCGTCATTGAAGCCAGGTTTAGGGGCTACTGAGGGAGTCCCGGACTAAGGGCTCCTCGGGCGTCCAACCTGTTATCCATGGGCCGGACTGATGGGCTGAGAATACATGAAGGCCGAAGACTGTACCTGTGTCCAGATGGGACTCTCCATGGCGTGGAAGGAAAGCTTGGCGGCCGACTATGAACATTCCTTCCTATGTAACCGACTCTATGTAACCCTAGATCCCCCCGGTGTCTATATAAACCAGAGGGGTTAGTCCGGAAAGCATATACTCATTACCATAGTCATAGAGGTTAGACTTCTAGGGTTTAGCCATTTCGATCTCGCGGTAGATCAACTCTTGTAACATTCATATTCATGAAGATCAATCAAGCAGGACGTAGGGTATTACCTCCATAAAGAGGGCCCGAACCTGGGTAAACATCGTGTCCCCCGTCTCCTGTTACCATCGATCCTAGACACACAGTTCGGGACTCCCTACCCGAGATTCACCGGTTTTGTCACCAACACCGATCACATGTCACATTTCCCCTGTTTCCTCCTTCCTTCCTTCCTTCCTAAGCTATAGCCGTTTCCTCGCTCTCGCTGTCTCGCATCCTACCACCGAGGTCACCATGGTCTTCTTCAAAGACCTCTCGAGCGGTTGCTCCTCTGGCGACGACTCCTTCACCACCCTGGTATGCCTCTCTTCTCTCTCTCGGGCTATGCCTTGGAATGAAGGATTTTTACCCGATGGTCGATTTGAGTCATTTCTTCCTATTGTAGCTCCCTAGGACCATCAGCGGCAACGAATGGAGCGGGATGGATGAAGATCTATCTGCTCATTGTCACCATGAATCTCCATGCGTGAAGCTAGTTGCGTTTGAATCTATGGACAGTGGGGGAAGTTTTTGGCATGTGCAGAGAATGTTAGACCCTCTACCGTTGTTACATTTGTTAGATGTGATTCAGACACTAACATGGTCCCAACCCATTCATACCACACCTTCAACCAAACGCATCCTAAGACAATGTCACAGTTTGTACCTAGTATCTTAAATTGTTGCCATCTCATCAGCGGTGCCATTAGAAAATTATTTGGCACCACTTCAGCAGTTTGTGCAGCCAACTTTGGTCCACACATCTGAGCAGCCAAGCAGTAAAATACCAAATATTTATGGCACGAAGGAACTGGGCATCTGAGCAACTACATGCTCCGGAGTCCGGGTCCCTGATTTTATTCCGCTGCATTGGCTCGCTAGTGTAGGGCACCGGTGCGAGATGTAGCAACAGTTGTCTTTACCCTAGTTTTGGCATACATAATGGACGACCTTAGTGCTATTAGTTCTATGTTACTAAATTTGTGCATGTACACACCTGTTAGTATCAATTTTCTGTCATCCAAACACTGTCGCTATGCTATTGCAGTTATATTTACGTTCCTCATAAAATGTTCAATTTGTTATTTATTGTACATTAGTAAGAACTTGTAGTGTTGTTGTAGTTAATTATAGCTTTTGATGTTCCAGAATTTTGTTGTTGTCTCAGTAGCAATTAATTCATTTGCACATTGATCTTTTTGAGAAGATATGTCATAATTAACATGTTTCCTCAGTTTTTAAAATAAGCATTGGTGATTTTGTATGTTGCTATAAACCCATTTCCCCTACAATTGTTATTGATCTAGTTTTAAATATTATAGGATGAATGGAAGTGTTCTTACTTGGACTGGGTTGATCCAGAGTGGCCACAGTGTTTGAAGATGTGCCTAGCAAAGCTCTGGAGCATGTATGAGGAAGAGAACAGACATAGGCTTAGAGAAAGTGTTGTCAACGCTGAAGAATATTTGAAGATGCAGTATAAAAAGAGGAAGGTGGAGAATGAGCTTAAATTTTTTAAATTAGACTTTGCTAAGATGGTGTTGGCGAAGGAGGAGGCAGTTTCCCAGTTGGCCATTGCAAAAATGTTCTTATTGAACTGAAAGCAGAGGTGGATAAGACGAGCCTGGATGATCTCAATTAGGGAATTGAATATATTGTTCTAATATTGTTCTTATGAAGTTGAACTAGCTATATGTTGTACTGTGCTGTTTTCACGTAGCTATCATACTGTGATGTTATAATATATTTATGTGCCTGATATGAAATGTGAATTTGTGTAATACTGGAATTATTAATTGTAAACTAATAAACCTGCTAAATGTGTCGTGGAACTTTGCAAACGGTTCTAGCAGTAAAAGTGCTTGTGATGGATAGCCTAATGCGACACAGTTTTCTTCATCAAATCGTGTGTGATGTAGTTGATAAAAGCAAACAGTTAACCAAGTCAGAGCATGTGTGATAGTTACACCTTTCACACACGAGCCTACACATAAAACTGTGTGGGATGTACATATGAACAGAAATGTTTTCCCTGGATTGACTGTGTGGGATGTACATAAGAACGGAAACGTATTCCTTGGATTGACTGTGTCTGATATACATAGGAACGGAAACGTTTTCCCTGGATTGACGGTGTGGGATGTAAATTAGAACGGGAACGTATTCCTTAGATTGCCTGTGTGTGATATACATACCTACGGAAATGTTTTTCTGGGATTCACCATGTGGGATGTACATACCTACGGAAATGTTTTTTTGGGATTCACCGTGTGGGAAGTACACACCTACGGAAATGTTTTTCTGGGATTCACCATGTGGGATGTACATACCTATGGAAATGTTTTTCTGGGATTCATCGTGTGGGATGTACATACCTATGGAAATGATTTGGTTTCGATACCTCGCTCGACCGCACACAAGCTCATTTGGTGTCCCAGGAGGGCCTATCCCCGACGATTTCTAGGTCGTGTGGGAAGGACCCCCCTATCGCCCACACTCACTTGGCGACGGTTCCAAATGCCGTCCCAGAAAGGGGTTAAAACCCATTTGTATAGCACAGATGCGTACTAGTGTGTGTAGAAGAAGTTGGTGCAGTGCCCAGTATATTATGCCAGTTCCCTTTTCCAGGGGATAGATCATGATATTCTGGAATGCAGAAATTGCTTTTTGGTCTCCTTATGGCCTCTAGGAAGCTGTGCCACTACTTCCAGGCACACCAAATCACAGTCATCACTCGCTTTCCAATACAAAGGATTTTGAGAAATCGAGATGCAACAGGCAGGATTCTTGAGTGGACGTTGGAACTGTCAAGCTTTGACCTCAAGTTTCAAAGCACATCAACAATCCAGAGAAGAGCCTGCTACTTCTTGAGCTTGCTTTGTTTTTTCCATTGAAGAGGAAAGGGTGATGCAGCGAAGTAGAGACAATTATTTCCCTCAGTTAAGAACCAAGGTATAAATCCAGTAGGAGGAACACACAAGTCTCCGATGATAGCTCCTGCACAAACAAACAAATACTTGCACCTAGGGCGATAAAGGGGTTGTCAATCCCTTCATGGTTACTTGCAAGGATGAGATCTGATAGAGATAGGTATAAAAGATAAATAAAAGTGCATAAAGAAATTGCAGCAAGGTATTTTTGGTTTTATAGATCTGAAAATAATATGATAAAAATAGACCCGGGGTCATAGCTTTCACTAGAGGCTTCTCTCTTGAAGAAAACATACGATGGGTAAACAAATTACCGTTGAGCAATTGATAGAAAAGTGCATAGTTATGACAATATCTAAGGCAATGATCATGAATATAGGCATCATGTCCATGACAAGTAGACCGAAACGATTCTACATCTACTACTATTACTCCACACATCGACCACTATCCAGCATGCATCTAGTGTATTAAGTTAACAAGAACGGGGTAATGCCTTAAGCAAGATGACATTAAGTAGAGGGATAAATCCAAACAACATGGTAGAAACCCCATCTTTTTATCTTTAATGGCAACAATACAATACGTGCCTCGCTACCCCTTATTTCATGGGTGAGGACACCACAAGATTGAACCCAAAACAAAGCACCTCTTCCATTGCAAGAAAGATCAGTCTAGTTGGCCAAACCAAATCAATAGATCAGAGAGAAATACAAAGCTATCTTAATCATGCATAAAAGAGTTCAAAGAAGACTAAAATAATATTCATAGATAATCTGATCATAAATCCACAATTCATGGGATCTCAAAAAACGCACAACAAAAGAAGATTATATCGAATATAACTGCAAGAACATCGAGGAGAACATTGTATTGAAGATCAAAGAGAGAAAAGAAGCCATCTAGACACTACTAGGGAAAAGCCTAGCAGCAACGTAGGTTTTAGGCCTATCAGTAGCGCGGGGCGATGCGCTACTGATAAGGCACTACAACTAACGTATAGAAGTAGCATGCCACCACCCACGCTACTGCTAAATCGACTTAGTAGTAGCGACTTCCCGGAGGAGCGCTACTGGTAATTAGTAGTAGCGCTTCTCCCTGCCCATGCTGCTACTATTATTTCATATTTTATTTCTTTTTATTTCATGTTGTATTTGTACACCTTTACACAAGTTTTCAGACAACAGGAATTTAGAATTTTTTTTACATCATAATGAGTTATTACATCACGGGGTGAAAGAACCGTGGACTAGTTTCAGGTGGATGGACATCCACTTGAAACTAATCCGCGGTTCTTTCACCCAATGATATAATAAATATCATCATCATCATCATCATCATATCATTAACAAATTATCATCATAATACATCATTGTCATATAACACCTCCTCAAGATCATCGTTTTCATCAATGAGACATCACATAGCAAATTGGTCACTAGTCGTAATCACAAGCACTCCTCATCATCAACTCTAACACATTGTATCACATAATAAACATATTGTACCTCATAGGACCTACTACATTCTCTTAGGACCTACTATATTCTGTAAGGTAAAATAGCAAAAAACAAGATAGCCCCTGATTCTCCATTATGGGGAATGGAGATTATCCTGTCTCCAATTCTTGCCTTTCGCTTAATGTTACTTGCAAGAACCTCCTTGCGAATGTCCAAACATTTTTTCCATTCTTTGATTAGCATGTGTTCACCGGTTTTAGAAATCTGATATGCACAGGTGAGCTCCTTAGATTGACCTGGCTGTATGTTCAGAACAGCAAGGCGACCATTCTGATACATCAGATGAGGCACACAATCCTTCGGGATTTTCTGTTGAAAAACATACTAATAACTTCGTAGTTAGCAATGATGTACTAGTTTTAGAAGTATGCAAAAGATGCACTGATGTCGTAATAGTAAAAAATCTTACCAGGGTATCTCCATAGAAGTTACCATGGTTCAACACGTGCACTAGTGGCACGTATTCACCATAATTTGGAGGAGTTCGATGATAGGTATTGTAATTCTCAAGATAAGTACAATAAGCAATCAGATGACTTTTCTCCTTATAAGTTAATTCGGAGCCATCAGTGTAGTGGGTTTTGTCTACCATCTTCTGCACATTCTTTGAAGATTCAAAATAAGCTGTCAATGGAAATAAGCTGTCAACTATTTTGAAATAAACAATATAAATTAGTTAATAACTATGTTTGAGAAACTCACATTGCGGTAGCATCAGAAGCGTATCAACAAGGACCCAAATGTCCATATTGTCTTGCTAGATGTCAGGATCACCAAGATCCATGGTGACAATCATACCCTCATAAAAACCATACATTTTGCAATGTGCTTCCTAATTTTGGCAACCAAAATGGGTTACGCTCTGAGAATTGTACAGATTTACTTCAAAATCGATATCATGCTGGGTCCTTAGGTGTATTTTCTTTGTTTGAAAATTTTCATGGTCTTCAAAACCCATCCTCTCCAAGACATAGCGTCTTGCATGGCATGGGATAAGCTTGTCGAATGGTAAAGGATGAAAATTAGACGTTGAAATAGTTGAAGTCATGCTTAATTACGAAAAAAAACACTTGTCGTTGTTGCGTACCGTTTCAACATCGAAGGTCTCCTCGAGCTTAATGCTGAAGCATCGATCTTCGTCCATCTCAACGAACCTGTCGCACATACCTCGATCGTCGTGGCACCAGTTGCACTCCCCCGGGAGACTGTCGTCGTCCGAGTACGACATTTCCTACGTTCATAATTCAAAGATTAAACTTGTACAATTAAATATATGTACTAAAAACCTAAATTAGATCATTATTTTTCAAGAAAATCCAGGCCACTCGATATTTCCTACATATTCTAGCACAAGTCATGCCAGAATTCACGGAAAAATCCGGCATGACCTTTGCTAAAAAGGACATATCGAGCGCCTAAAATTTTCCGGAACAGAAATTAATCAACAGTCCGGCAAAACATAGGCCACTCGGAGGTGTAAACTAAACATGAACGGCCACTTGGGCAACCACATATCCTATTTGAGCAACACAAGATATACATGGATATTTGGCTGGTCTCACCTCGATGTCGGAGGGGGTCGGTGACGGGGATGACGACGGGGATGATGGAGGGGCTCCTTGATTTCTGCGAAAGCAAAAACCGTATAAGTTATCACTAATACATCCCAAATAATTGCTTAAACTAAAAAATAACAACAAATATGACATGTTCAACTAGTTTTATTAATTCAACTAGTTCTTACTAAATATAAACTTACTATCAATAGAAAAAACTAGTTCTTTCTAAAAATAAAGTAGTTCAACTAGTTATATTAATTATCTTACTAAAAATACATTAGTTCTATTAATTCAACTAGTTCAACTAGTTTATTAATTTACTTACTAAACTAGTTCAACTACAACTAAAGTAGTTCAACTAGTTTATTAATTTACTTACTAATTATTTTAAACACTTACTAAAAACAATAAAAGTAAACTACATTATACAATAGTTAACTAGTACCATCACTACTACTAATTAACATCTACTACTGCTAAAAATCATTATCTATGAACCCTAAATTAACATCTACTACTACTACTAAAAAACATCTAGTACTAACTAATCAAAGAGAACGAGGGTGGGGGAGGGGGGCTTACAGAGAGGGGAGAGACGATGGCGGGGAGGTGCTCGGCGACGGAGAGGTAGGGGCGGCGAGGGTGGGCTCGAGATCGGGAGGCGGCGGCGGGGTTGGAGGAGGCGGCGGCGACAGTGAGGTCGAGAGCGGCGGTGAGGTCGAGAGCGGAGGGGGTGGGGGAGGCGGCGACGACGGTGAGGTCGAGAGCAGCGGCAGTGAGGTTGATGGCGGCCTCGGGCGGCGGTGGTGAGGGCAGGCTCGGGCTCGGGTGGTGGAGACAGAGGAGTAGGGGAACAGTGGGGGGAAGGAGGACTTAGCGAAATTTTGAGCGGGCGGGTGGTTTAGTCGAACTAGCAGTAGCGCACTTCAGGAAACACGCTATAGCTAAAGTAGCTATAGCGCGTTTTCGGGAAAAACACTACTACTAAGTCTAAGCACGCATCAAAAATATATGTTGGTCATCGTTGATCTTTTCGTGTAGATTCTAAATAGTCAACATATTTAAGGTGGTAAACACCTTGTTCGCTTAGCAGTATGGGACTAAGCTTAATTAGGTGCAACTACTATATCTAGCCCGGGGGCAAATCCGTGGCAATTATAGTAGTAGCGCTTGTTTCACCTAGAGCGCTACTGCTATCTAGTTATTAGTAGCGCGGTTCCTTTAAGCTCGCTACTGCTAGTTAGCAGTGGCGCCTGTTTTTAAACCGCGCTGCTGCTAAGAATCTGTGTATAACGTTTTCCCTAGTAGTGAGATACTAGCTATGGACCCTTAGGTCCATGGTAAACTACTTACACATCATCGGAAAGGCAGCAAGGTTGGTGTAGAGGCCCTCCATGATCGAATCCCCTTCAGCGGAGTACTGGAAAAGGCCCCAAGATTGGATCTCACGAGAATAGAAGCTTGCGGTGGCGGAAAAGTATTTTTGGTGTGCCCTCTGGTATACGGGGAATATTAGGGTATTTATAGAGCTGGAATTAGGGTTAGGGGAGTCCCGAGGGGCCACAAGCCTGGGGGCGCGCCTCAGAGCTTGTGGCCCTCTCATGGCTCCTTTGGCCTCCTCCCGAAGCTTCATGGTTGTCTTCTGGTCTAAGAAAAATCCTCAAAAGTTTCGTTCCGTTTGGTATTGATTTTCTATAAAAGACAAAAACATGGAAAAACCAGCAACTGGCGCTGGGCACTAGGCTAATAGGTTAGTCCCCAAAAATGATATAAAATAGCATATTAATGCATAAAACATCCAAGATGGATAGTATAATAGCATGGAACAATAAAAAATTATAGATACGTTGAGATGTATTAGAGCCTTGGCAGAGTTCATTGCAGAATGGACGCCAACGCGAGACAAAGAAATTCCAGAAACCTCTCTGCTTGGCAAGGGAACAATTAAGGATTGGATTATGTACTTTGATGGGGCCTTTTCGCTACAAGGTGCCAATGTTGGAGTGCTGTTTGACGCACCCACCGAAGAGGACCTCGAGTATGTAATTCAAATGCATTTCCCTAGGGAGAAGGCGGCCAACAACACTGCTGAGTATGAAGGACTGCTTGCTGGTCTCAAGATCGCGACAGACCTTGTAATCAGAAAACTTATCACTCGAGGTGACTCGTAGTTGGTTGTGAAACAAGCCAATAAGGATTGTCAAAGTCCATTAATGGAGGCATATGTTGTTGAAGTGAGGAAAGTACAAGAGCACTTCGATAGATTGCAAACAGAGCACATTCCTCAGCAGAGAACAACATTGCAGATGATCTGTCAAAGCGAGCCGTGCTCAAGTTACCTGTGGAACCAGTAACTTTTGTGCTCCACTTGAGTCAGCCATCCATAACACCATTAGTTGGAAAAAACAAGAGAAGAAAGTTGAACTCCAGCAAGTATTTTACTACGGAGCTCCCAGAAGCTGCCGGAGAGGATGTTGCCGGGTGCTACTTGTGAGCTGCATTGGGATTTCCTCGAAGAGGAGAGGATGATGCAGTACAGTATAGATAAGTATTTCCCTCAGTTATGAAACCAAGGTTATTAATTCAATAGGAGAACCAAGCAACACTATGTAAACAACACATGCACACAAACAACAAATACTTGCAATCCAACGCGTATTGGGGTTGTCAATTCCTCAACGGTTACGAGCAAGATTAAATGATATAGTTTTTGATAGATAGATCAAACAAAAATACAAAAGAAAATAAATAAAATAAAATTTCAGCAAGGTATTTTTGGGTTTAATATATGATAGAAAATAGCCCCGGGGCCATAGTTTTCACTAGAGGCTTCTCTCATAAAAATAGCATAGGTGGGTAGACAAATTACTGTTGGGCAATTGATAGAAAAGCAAATAATTATGACGATATCCAAGGCAATGAATAGGTATATAGGCATCACATCTGAGACAAGTAGACGAAAATGATTCTGCATCTTCTACTATTACTCCACACAACGACCGCTATCCAGCATGCATCTAGTGTATTAAGTTCATGAAAGAATAGAGTAACGACTTAAGCAAGATGACATGATGTAGACAAGATAAACTCACATATGAAATAAATCCCATCTTGTTACCCTTAATAGCAACGATACATGCATGTCATGTCCCTTTTTGTCACTGGGATTGAGCACCACAAGATCAAGCCCATCACAAAGCACCTCTTGCCATGGCAAGATAAATCAATCTAGTTGGCCAAACCAAACCAATAAATCGGAGAAGAAATATGAGGCTATAACAATCATGCATAAAAGAGTTCAGAGAAAACTCAGATAATATTCATGGATTGATCTGATCATAAACTCACAATTCATCAGATCCCAACAAACACACCGCAAAAAGTCATTACATCAAATAGATCTCCAAGAACACTGAGGAGAAAATAGATCAAAAAGAGAGAAGAAGTCATATGTCTACTAACTATGGACCCATATGTCCATGGTAAACTACTCATGCATCATTAGAGGGCAGCAAGGATGATGAAGAGCCCCGTCCTTGATCGAATCCCCCTCTGGCAGAGTGTTGAAAAAGGCATCTAGATGGGATCTCGTGGTTCTGAAACTTGCGGCGGCGGAAAAAGTATTTCATGGACTCCCTAGTAGGCTTTCTGATTTTAGAGTATTTATAGAGGCAGAGTTAGGTCAAACAGAGGCTTGTGGGCCCCACTAGGTACCAGGGCAGGCCCCTGGCGCGCCCTGGTGCCTAGTGGGCCACTCCTTCATCTTCTCGTTCCCTCCCGAAGCTTGCAGGGTCTCTCATTATCGGAAAAAATCTCCAAAAAGTATCGTGGCATTTGGATTCAATTGGTACTGGTATTGTGCAAAGTCAAAAACAAGCAAAAACAACATATGGCATTGGGCACTAAGTTGCACCTAAATGTATAGAAAACATCCAAGATTGATAATATAATAGCATGAACCAATAAAAAATGATAGATACATTGGAGACATATCAAGCACCCCCAAGCTTAATTCCTGCTCGTCCTCGAGTAGGTGAATGATGAAAAACAGAATTTTTGATGTGGAATGCTACCTAACATATTCATCATATATTGTTTTTTGTAGCATGGACATTTGTAATTGAATGATTCAAAGCAATATTCTATAATTTGACATGAAAACATGAATACTCATGCATATCAACAAGCAACCATGTCTTTCAAAATATCAATGCTAAAGAAAGTTATCGCTAGCCCATTATGCTCAATCATTGATCCATTCATGAAATACACTCAAATATTAGGTACATCCAATGCACAAGTATGACAATAGTGTTCCCTAGTTGGTGTTTTATAAGAGAACATGGAGACTCAAAATTAAAATAAAAAGTGGACAAACGTAAATAGATAGGCCCTTCGTAGAGGGAAGCAGAGACTTCTATAGGTACCGGAGCTCATAGCTTAAATTGAGAGATAAAATTATTTTGAGAGGCATGATTTTCCTGTTGTCGGTGGAAACGACACCTATGGAATCACTGGGATCCCTTCTACGGTTGGCGGGCGTGGGATTGTGCAAAGAGCGGATCTGGCGGTCAGCACAAGGATCGTTTACCCAGGTTCGGGCTGCGGAGACATGTAATACCCTAGTCCTGCTTTGATGTATATTTGAGTGTTCTTGAGTTCTTGAACTAGCTACGGTGTGTCTCTAGTTCCAAAGATCCGAATCCCTCTTCTGTACGCCTCAGGCCTCCTTTTATAGCCAAAAAAGGGATGCCATAGAGACAGGAGGTGGAAAGGTGTATAGTGGCTGAGTCTATCCTCTGGCACCGTTGGAAAAACACATTTAATGCGCTGCCAACGTGCCCCTCTTGCTTTATCGGGGATGGCAAGGAAGCTCATCCCAGCTGTCGCCGCCTCGCCTGGCTCCGACACGCATCCGAGCTGATGAGGCATTGTAGCGCCATGTTGGCTGGCTGCTGGGCTGCCGTGGTGGCAGAGTCTTCATGAAGATCTGCATGCCACCACGCATGTGCTTCCTGAGTCGGTGTGGAGGCCACATGCTGCCACGCAGATGCCTGCCCAGCTGGTTGAGCTAGCAGCTGCATGGGAGCGGTGGTGCAGTCTTGGCAGACGTGGGCCTGGCTGCGGCCCCACAGATGTCCTCGACAAGGGTCTTCTCGGGCCCCCGGCAAGGATCTTGCCGGGGGTCTCGTGGATTTCCTTGGCAAGGATCTTGCCAAGGATCATCGTCTTCTGGTCCTCATCTGGTCTTGTGTATTTATGATCTCCACAAAGATCTGCATGCCACCATGGAGTTGCCTCCCGAGCCTTGGTTCCAATGTAGTTGATGGTGTTGGAAACCCTTGGGCTCAAGGGTGGCGCGCTCTGCTAGCGTCAGGCAAGTTGCCCTGCAAGGATCTTGCCGGGGCTGCGGAAGCTGCCCCGGCAAGGGTCTTGCCGGGGGAGTCCACCTCGCCCTCTTTATCTCTGCGCCTCTGGTCTTGGCATTGCTCTGGCTGTCTCTGTTGTTTGGCTTCCCTCCTTTGCCCTGCTCAGTGTGGCCGCAGGTGTGGCTCTGACTGCCTGTGCACAAGTAAAGGGATGGAAAGGTGAGCCCCTACTTCTATATACCGACAGGAGCCCCCGGGCCTGGGCCACACATAAGCGCGACGCGTTGTTGCGCTAGGCCCAGAACGATGCGCAGGCAGGCGGGGCAGATCTTTACTGCAGTAACTTTTCCGTCCGCTACGCTTCCCCACGACCCGCGTTGAACGTGCGACATGGAGGGTCATGCGTGACATCGGGGTCATGCGTGGGGTGGTTTTTGCACGCATGCGTCACATCATGGTGAAGAGGCGGCTCGCGCCTTCCACATAAAAAGAGGAAAACACAGAGCCACGGCTAATTTACTGAGTGGACTCGGGTCGTGATCTTCAAGGTGCCCGCGCCACACGATCACAGGGTGGAGAACAGTCGCCTCACCCGTCCCCTTGATTTATTCTTGCTCGCCACGTGTCCCCCATGCCCACAAGGTGGTAGGCGGTGGACGCGCTAGGGGGGACATGGGCCTTAAATAATGAGGCAGGAAACCGGGCCGTCGCTGATTGGGGCAGCGGGTCGGCCTCGATTACCTGCGCCCCTGGTGGCCAGATTGGCTGAGTGTGGCGGCCGAGCCCTGACCGCGCCCCTTCATAAGAAAGGGGAGGGGGATGGCACCCCTCAATCTTTCATCATCCCTCTCCTTCCACCTCGGCTCCGTTCTTTCATCTACCATGGCGAGAGGGGGCACCTGCCCTTCGACGGTGGCGGCGAGGGTCTCTGCTCGACAGCGTGTCCCTCCTTCCCAAGAGCTCGTGGTAGCGGAGCCGGCCATGATAGGAAGGGGTCGGGGCGAGGCCGAGGTCAGCGTGGTGCTCGGGGAAGAGGGGGACAGGGCGGCGCACCGGCCTTTCCTCCGCCAACGATGCCTCCCCCAATGGAGGGCCACGTCGGGGACCAGCCTCGTGAGTTCTTCATCAGGCTGCGCTGGCCACCGCGTCGTCGCCTTCGTCTCACTGCTCTATTCGCTCGGGAGATGGAGCTCGATCCGCGCTAGACCCTGAGGTTGCATATGAGGGGCTGCGGGAACGGCGGCACGCGGGTTGACGTCGACTTTCCCACCCCTCATGTCATGTACCTTCGTCGCAGATGGAAGACTTTTGCTCGTGTCCACAGCCTGACGGCGGGGCTCGTTCTCTACTTCAAATTAATGGAGAACGGTCTGCTCTCCGTCAAGGTCTTTAGGGACCTTGGAACTCGCCTAAAGTGCTGCGTGGAGAGCTCCTCTGATGATGAAGACTCCTCCTCATGCGGGAGTGACGAGGAGGACATCGACAACGACGACGAGGACGTTGTGCGGGGGGACACCGACCTCGACTTTGACTGACCGCATCGCCCCTTCCTCGGCCACATGCCTTGCCGAGGGCCTTCCTCGTCAAGCTCTCCATCGGCCCGTTCCCCGTCGCCTCCTTTTTGCCTTCACCTGCCGCACCTAGGAGGAAAAAGGGCAAGAATGGGGATCATGGGGCACTTATCTTTTTTTAGTTTGTAATCCTGCGGGCACTTGTTAAATTTAAAACTTGTAATCCCCTTGCTCATGTTTGCATTCCGTATGAATTGTACTTGTATGGGATGTATTTAATGAAAAAGAGTGCTTGCCGGGTTCTTTGTGCGTGAGAGAAGCCCATGTCAAGGAGTAAATCCTTGTTATTTTTAAGATAAACATTGTTGCCCGGCAATAGGCCTTGCCGTCCCCTCACTTCATTCGACCATACTCACGCTCTTGGCGGAGGCAGGGGCGATGTAGGGTTAGGCCCTTCGTTTGCTTCCTTGTCACCGCGGCTACAACCAAGTTCCGACCCAGGGAGTAGTCCTTGGCTACAGGAAAGGGGGAGCACGATGGCCTAGGAATAGAATGAGGTTTCATACGCCCCACCTTCATACGGAAATGCGCGACAGGGGATAAAAGACTTATCTGAATCTGCAGCCCCTGGCAACCTTGGCTTGCCGGGGCCGGAACGCCGGTTTGTTCTTTTTCTTCCTAGTAGCTTAGAAGAAATGTCCATGTACCATGCGAACCAAAGAGGACGGAAAGGAACAGAGACACACACACTCAACCTCTATGCTAGGGGTTAGCCGCCGCTAAGCACTATTAACCCTAACCGAGGGATAGACTCAACCTAGCATGCATGCTAAAACTTAGGGCGCCAGCGCTTCATTTATTTAGGCTCAGGGTCTGCGCCTGGCTTTGTATAGAGGGTTACATACCTTGCCGGCAAGGCTTGTACAAAAGGTGTCTTGCCGGGGGGGGGCGGCAACCGCGCCTTATGGGTAAAACTTGCAAGGATGTTTGATGTTCCAGGAGTTGCTCACTGTTATAGCATCTTCGGTCTCCAGGCGGACAGCGCCGGGCCTGGTGACTCGTATTACCCGATAAGGGCCTTCCCACTTTTGCGGCAACTTGTTGGAATTCTTGGCCGATTGAACGCGCCGAAGAACAAGGTCGCCTTCCTCAAAGCTTCGGGCATGAACCTTGCGGCTATGGTAGCGGCGCAAGGCTGGCTGGTAGCACGCTGCTCTCACAACCACCCGAAGACGATCTTCCTCAAGGAGTGTTACGTCATCTTGCCGCAACTGCTCTTGCTCAAGCTCGTCATAAGCAAGCACTCGAGGTGACCCGTATGTGAGTTCTGTGGGGAGAACTACCTCTGCCTCGTATACCAGGGCAAAGGGGGTCTGGCCGGTGGCTCGATTTAGCGTCATTCTGATTGACCAAAGAACCACCGGCAACTCATCAATCCAGCGCCTTCCGCTCTTGTGGAGCCTGTCAAAAGTGTTTGTCCTCAAGCCTCACAGTACTTCAACGTTTCCCTCTCCGCCTGGCCGTTGCTTCGTGGGTGTGCCATGGAAGCAAAATAGACCTTGCTGCCGAGGTCTTGGATGTATTGCATGAAGGTGTGGCTTGTAAACTGCATGCCGTTGTCAGTGATGACTCTGTTTGGCACACCAAAACGGCAGACCAGCCCCTTACAGAACTTGACGGCTAATTGCGCTTTCACCTTCCTTACTGCTTCCACCTCCGGCCACTTTGTGAACTTGTTGATTGCAACATACAAGTACTCAAAGCCCCCGACAGCGCGGGGGAAGGGGCCCAGTATGTCGAGCACCCAAACCGAAAATGCCAGGAGAGAGAAATTGTTTGAAGGGCTTGATTTGGTTGATGAAGCTTCTTCGAATGGAGCTGACATGCTTCACACTTGGTTACTAGTGCCGTTGCATCATGGAGGGCAGTGGGCCAGAAGAAACCTTGTCGGAATGCCTTGCCGGCAAGGGCCCTCGACCCTCTGTGGGAGCCACATATGCCTCCATGTATATCTGCGAATAGTTCCAGTCCTTCCTCCCCGGGGATGCACTTCAATTTCACACCGTTTGGTCTTTTCTGTAGAGGACGTCGTCGACGAACTGATACATGGCAGACCAACGGGCTACTTCCTCCACTTCTTCATGCTCCTCAGGGAGTTCCCCTGTTTGGAGGAATCGGACGGTGTGCTGTGCCCATGCCGAAGCCTGGGGGTCGACGACAAGGACTAAAGGCATTTCCTCTGCCATGGAGGCGGCTGTCTCTACAGCCAGGGCTTGACGCCCTGTCGGAGTCGGTTGCCCCATGGCAGGCTCAGCGTCCATGGCAACATCTTTGCCAGCGGCTCCTGGGAGCTCGGCGGGAAAGTACTTGCTGGGGCCTGATTTCCTTTGCTTGTTCTGTTCTGTTGATGGTTCAACGGATGGTTGAGTCAACTGAAGCACAAAAGTACCTGGTTCCACAGGTAGTTTGAAGGTGGCACATTTCAACAGGTAGTGGGCGATGTGGTTCTCCACTCGGGGAACATGCTCCGCCAGTATACCGTCAAAATGCTCCTCCAGCTTCCTCACCTCATCTATGTAGGCCTCCATCAACGGGCTTTGATAAACTTTGTTGACTTGCCTGACGACAAGCTGTGAATCACCCCTGACAATGAGCTTCTTGATCCTGAGGTCTGCCTCGATCCTGAGGCCGGCAAGCAACCCCTCGTATTCAGCAGTGTTGTTCGTGGACATCTCCCTGGGAAAGTGCATCTGGATTACATAATTGAGGCGCTCTCCGGTATGTGCACCAAGCAGCACACTAGCACCGGCGCCTTGCAGCGAGAAAGCCCCATCAAAGTACATAATCCAGTTGCGACTTGCCTCCTTGCCGGGGAGGGTGGTCTCCTGGATCTCTTCGTCGGGCGTTGAGGTCCACTCGGCAATGAACTCTACCAATACTCAGCTCTAGATTGTCGAAGTACTTTCAAACTTCAAACCAACGCTCGACAGTTCCACGGCCCACTCCATAATACTCCCGGTTTCTTCTGGGTTATGCAATATCCGTTGCAATGGGAGGCGGGTGACGACGGTGATTTCGTGTGCTTGGAAGTAATGACGCAACTTCCTCGAGCCCATAAGGAGGCTGAAGAGCAATTTCTGCAAACCGGAGTACCTTGACCTAACCCCCTGCAAGAGGGAGCTGACAAAGTAAACCGGTTGCTGCAGCATTTTCTTCTTCTACACCACTTTGTTTGGTTGCGCAGGCCCTGCCCCGCCAGCGTCAGACTCTGCCGGGGCCTTGTCTTGCCGGCACCAGGCTCTGCTGGGGGAGCTCTGGCTTACCATCCGCCAGACCTGCCGTTGCCGCTGCCTCTTGGTCGACCTCCCTCTGCGCCACTAGTGCGGCACTGACCACTTGATTCGTTGTCGCCAGATATAGCAGCAACCGCTCTTGTGGTTTGGGTGCAACCAGTATCGGTGTAGAGGAGAGGTATTTCTTCAAATCCTGCAGCACTGCTTCGGTCTCTGGGGTCCATTCCATTGGGCCCACGTTTTTCAAGATTTTGAAAAAGGGAAGGGCACGCTCAGTAGATTTGGAGATGAATCTGCTCATGGCGGTAACGCAACCAGTGAGCCGACGCACATCCTTGATCCGCTTGAGCGCCTCAATCTTCTCAATAGCCTTGATCTTGTCTGGATCTGCCTCGATCCCACGCTGTGACACAAAGAACCCGAGAAGTTTGCCGGACAGAATGCCGAAGACACACTTCTCAGTGTTCAACTTGAGGTTGATCTTGCGCAGATTTGCAAACGTCTCTTCCAAATCTTGTACAAGTATTGCCCTGTCCTTGGTTTTGACCACTATGTCATCCATATAAGCTTCCATATTTCTATGTAGCTGGGGCTCAAAACTAATTTGGACTGCCCTTGCAAACGTTGAGCCAGCACTCTTCAACCCGAAAGGCATCCATAAAAAGCAATACGTACCACATGGGGTGACGAATGCTGTCTTCCCTTCGTCTTCTCTTGTCATGAAGATCTGGTGGTGTCCTGAGTAGGCGTCAAGGAATGATAACAGATCACACCCGGCCATGGAGTCAACAATCTGGTCAATGCGCGGCAACAGGAAAGGGTCCTTGGGACAAGCCTTATTGATATCTATGTAGTCAATACACAGCCTCCACTTCCCATTTGCCTTGTGCACCACCACCGGATTGGCCAACCACGTCGGATGGAGTACTCCTCTCACCAAGCCTGCGGCTTCTAACTTCCTGATCTCCTTTGTAATGAACTCCTACCGTTCCAAAGCTGGCTTCCTGACCTTCTGCTTGACAGGTTGCGCATGAGGACAAACAGCAAAATGGTGCTCAATCACCTCCCTGGAAACACCGGGGATGTCGGATGCTTGCCATGCAAACACGTCGACATTCGCCCACAGGAAGGTGACGAGCGTGCCTTCCTATTTGCTGTCTAGGGTGGAGCTTATGGTGAAAGCCCCTCCTGTGCCATCCTTCTTGACGGACACCTTCTTGATCTCTGGTGGTGCAGCTCTGGATTTCTTGCTCTTGCCGGTGGAGCTCTCTGGCACATCCTCGACGGGAGCACAACACTCCGAAGAGGTGCGCTTGCCGGAGTGGGTGCGAGAGGTCTTGCCGGTCTTCTTCCCTCCCGGGGCTCCAGCGACAGGAGCAAGTGCCTTGGCGGCAGTCGCTGCAACTGCTTCCCAGTAGAGTTGGTCGGCGCAGATCAGTGCATCCTTCTTGTCGGAGGGGACAGTGATGATGGTCATCGGCCCGGGCATCTTCAACATGTTGTAGGCGTAATGTGACGCCGCCATGAACTTGGCTAGTGCCGGGCGGCCGAGGATCCATTGTAGGGAAAGGGGATCTCGGCTACATCGAAAACAATCCTCTTCGTCCTATAGTTTAACTCGCCCCCAAATGTCACGGGCAGCGTGACCTTACCCTTCGGTTGACTCCTCCCCGGGTTGATCCCTTGAAACGTGCCTGTCTCTTCGAGGTCTCCATCAGGAATCTGCAGCCTTTAGATTACAACAGGCGAGATCAAGTTCAGACCGGCCCCGCCGTCAACTAGCATCTTCATCACCTTGAGGTTGCGTATTGTTGGCGAGACCAACAACGGCAAACACCCGACCGCAGTTGTGCGATCAGGGTGGTCCTCGGTGTAAAAAATGATAGTTGTCCTGGACCACTTAAGTGGCTTCTGAGCATCGAGTGATGGTTCTGGTGCTGTGATCTCACGCGCCCACTGCTTGAGCTGGCGGTGAGAGGTGTGCAGCAAGGCGCCACCGTGGACGCACATGGCCTCCGTAGCCTTCTGGAACTCATGCTCGCCGGACTCATCGTCTTCATCATGATCATCATCTCCTTGCTTCTTGCCGCGACCCCGAGCGGGCCTCTCTTGCTGGTTATCCTTTACGCGGAGACCTCCTTGGCCTCCATGCTTCTTGCCAGATCCCTCGGCACCATCCTGGCCCTTCTCCTTGTCCCGCCTCTCATACTCACTTTTTGATTCTCAGGAAGCAACTCGACTTGCCGGCAGTTCTGGAGGTCGTGGCCCTTTGTGCAGTGGATCTTGCAGTATTGCTTGTCGGAGCCTCCTAGCTTGTCGGCAGCCGCCAAGGCCCGGCAAGCGGTGCACCCATCAATTTCCTTACCGGGGTCGTCTACCTTGGCCTTATTGGCAGTGCTGGTGTCCTCGGATCCCTCGACGGCAAGCACTGTCTTGCCCTTGCGCTTCCTATTGCGGCACTGACCCTTCTCCGTCGGGGTGGCTATGCCTTCGTCTATGGAGTCGGTTTCTGCACCGATGTCTTCACCGGGGTACTTCCTCCCCTCTTCATCTCGAGTGCACCTATTGGCTAGAACATAAAGTTCAGCCACATCTTTGACCTTGTTCATCGCCAGCTCTTCACGCATCTTGCGGTTGCGCACATTCTGATGAAATGCACTGATCACAGCGGCGGGATGAACATCTGGGATGTTGTACTGCACCTGGCTGAACCTCTGTATGTACTTGTGCAGGGTTTCACCTTCCTTCTGGGGGATGATATGCAAATCGCTTGCCTGGCCATGAGCTTGGTGACCTCCGGTGAAGGTGCCAACGAACTCATGGCACTTGTCCGACCAAGAAGAAATGGAATCTGCCGGCAAGTGCATCAACCATGACATAACATTGGGTTTAAGTGCCAACGGGAAGTAATTAGCAAGAACCTTGTCATCGCAGGCTCCAGCAGCTTGCATCGTGATGGTGTAGATGCTGAGGAACTTTGACGGGTGGGTCTTGCCATTTTACTTCTCGCCAACGTCGGGCTTGAACGTGCGGTGGGAGGGCCACTGGAGCTGCCGTAGTTCACGGGTAAAGGCTGGGCAACCCACGTCGTAGGGTAGGCCGCCATAGCCTCCCGATCCTGGGTGGTCCATAGTGGGCCCCGCCCACCTAACTGACTGGTGGCTTGTGTCGCGCCGGCACTCGATGGTGGTTCGAGCGTCTTCATGGGCTCGCTCCTGAAGAACTTGGCGCTGATCGTGGTGGGTCCATTGGTCGGATGATGCTATGGAGATGTTATCACAAGCATCATCACGACGGACCGCCACCCGCGGTGATGGACGTGGGGGAGGAGAGTGCACCGTGGCCGCAGCACCTCCGGTCCTTCCACCACTGGCCTGCGGTGGCTCGACGGAGCGCCATCCTGAGGGCCCCGCTGGTTGCGGCTCATCTTTGCTGGCAATGCCAACGAGGCTCCGGATGGTGGCTCTCCACTCGTCGAGCCTTTCCGCAGCAGGAGGAAAGTCGAGGAGCAACTGTGCGCGCCAAAGCTTCTGCTGGCGTGGGTGGCGGCGAAAGCTACATGGACCGTGACGCGCTTCGACTTCTAACCATATTAGAAGGAGCTCTATCACGGCCTGGCAGCTGTGCGCCATTTTCGCCAGTGCCTCGGCGTGCATGCTGGCCTTCTACGTCCCGTGAATGACGCACATGACTCTTCCCATGGCGGCGTCCAGGGTCACCAACGTGGTGACGCTGCTCCTCGCGCACAACCTGGGAAGAGTGCGTCGTGGGCGCCAGTGTAGGAGCCTCGGAAGTCGCCGCGCTGCCCCTGGAGGGCCCCGCGCCTCCTGCAGGGCCCCCGGCTCCGTCTTTGGATTTGGTGGTGTGCGGCCCGTCGTCTCGCGCATGAACGACGCCACTCGCCAAGCTTTGGCTGCCAGAGCGATGTGGGTGTTCGCGGGCCACGCCTCGGCTCCCGTTCGCGACTGCCCCACCACTCGCCTGCACTGGTATGGGACGTTCGGCCCCCGACGAGCCGATCGCTGTGATCGTATTCTTCTTGGGAGCCATGGCGATGAATACTTCTAAACTAACTGCTAGACCGGATTTTCACAACTGCGCGCTGCCCCCTACCTGGCGCGCCAAAGATGTCGGTGGAAACGACATCTATGGAATCACTGGGATCCCTTCTACGGTTGGCTGGCGCGGGGTTGTGCAAAGAGCGGGTCTGGCGGTCAGCACAAGGATCGTTTACCTAGGTTCGGGCCGCAGATACGCGTAATACCCTAGTCCTGCTTTGATGTATGTTCGAGTGTTCTTGAGTTCTTGAACTTGCTACGGTGTGTCTCTAGTTCCAAAGATCCGAATCCCTCTCCAGTACGCCTCGTGCATCTTATAGCCAAAAAAGGGGTCTCCACAGTGGCACACAGGAGGAGGAAAGGTGTATAGTGGCTGAGTCTATCCTCTGGCACCGTCGGACAAACGCATTTAATGCGCTGCCGATGTGCCCCTCTTGCTTTATCTGGGACAGCAAGGAAGCTCGTCCCAGCTGTCGCTGCCTCGCCTGGCTCCAACGCGCGTCCGAGCAGACGAGGCGTTGTAGCGCCACATTGGCTGGCTGCTGGGCTGGCGTGGTGGCGGAGTCTTCACGAAGATCTACATGCCACCACACATGTGCTTGCTGAGTCGGTGTGGAGGCCGCATACTGCCACACAGATGCCCGTCCAGCTGGTTGAGGTAGCAGCTGCATGGGAGTGGCAGTGGAGTCTTGGCAGACGTGGGCCTGGCTGCGGCCCCGCAGATGTCCTCGGCAAGGGTCTTGTTGGGGGACCAACAAGGGTCTTGCCGTGGCACCGCTGTCATCCCCGGCAAGGATCTTGCCGGGGGTCTCGTGGATTTCCTTGGCAAGGATCTTGCCAAGGATTGTCGTCTTCTGGTCCTCATCTGATCTTGTGTATTTATGATCCCCACAAAGACCTGCATGCCACCATGGAGGTGCCTCCCGAGCCTTGGTTCGAATGTAGTTGATGGTGTTGGAAACCCTTGGGCTCGAGGGTGGCACGCTCTGCTGGTGTCAGGCAAGTTGCCCCGGCAAGGATCTTGCCGGGGCTGTGGAAGCCGCCCAGGCAAGGGTCTTGCCGGGGGATCCCACCTCGCCCTCTTGCTCTCTGCGCCTCTGGTCTTAGCGTCGCCCTTGCCGAGGCTTGGCTTCCCTCCTCTGCCCTGCTCAGTGCGCCGTAGGTGCGGCTCTGACTGCCCGTGCGCAAGTAAAGGGGTGCAAAGGAGAGCCCCTACTTTTGTACACCGACACTTGTCAACGAAAACGACCGAGAATTCGCAATATCTTCCATGCTTGACAAATTATAGGCGGCTCTCAAACAGAAAGTAAAGTTTATTTCCTTTCCACCATTCTTTCACAATCCATGGCTAGCCGTATCCACGGGTGCCTTCCATACCAACACTTTCCAAGGAATTTATTATCATAGTATATTTTTTCATTTCGGGACTGGGCATCCCTATTACCTGCCATACTCTCGTGCAATGACAAGTGAATAAACACTCATTATGAGAATAAAATACCTATCATGGAAAATATTGGCCACCCCCTGCCGCCTCATGAGTTGTAAGAGCACACAAAACGGAAATTCATTCTGAAAATTAGAGTTGGCTCATGAAAATTTACTTGGAACGACATTGAAATACCGCATATAGGTATGTATGGTGGACTCATTTGGCACAACTTTCGGTTTAAGTAGTTGGATGCACAAGAAGTATTTCCGCTCAGTACAAGTGAAGGCTAGCAAATAGGTTGAGAAGCGACCAACCAAAAAACAAATCCTGTCATAAAAACGCATTAAACATAACTAACACTGAATAATGCACCATAAGTAGGATATAACTTCATTGCATAACTTTTGAATTTACGTGCAGGCATAGGGAATCACAAACCTTAAGACCAATATTCTTACTAAAGCATAATTCCTCACCAGCATGACTCACTTATCACTATCTCCATATCGCAAAAATATTGCAAGGAATCAAGTTTATAATATCCAATGATCTTCATGAAAGTTTTTATTATACCTCGCTTGGATATCTATCATTTTGGGATCAAATTAATATCTTATGCAAATTACCATTGCTATTATCAACTCACAAAAAGATCTAAGTGAAGCATGAGAGTGCATTTCTTCAAAACATAATTATATCAACTCTCAAAATAATATAAGTGAAGCATAAGAGTGTATTTCTTTAAAATTTACTAACTCTCAAAGTAATATAGGTGAAGCAAGATATTTCTTTAAATTATAACCATCGTCATGCTAAAAAAGATATAAGTGAAGTACTAGAGAAACTTCCTAGCTCAAAAGATTTAAGTGAAGCACATAGAGTATTCTAGCAAATCATGATATGCGTGTGGCTCTCTCAAACAAGTCTATTCAGCAAGGATTATTGTGACAAACTAAAAATAAAACAAAGCAAAGACTCATATAATACCTTGCTGAAAACCGCTTGTCATTTCCTTCTGCTCCTCATTGGGTTCGACACTATTAATTATCGAAAGGACTACGATATATCCCCTATACTTGTGGATCATCAAGACTCTTTTCTGGCACCGTTGCCAGGGAGTGAAGTGCCTTTGGTAAGTGAAATTTGTAAGGAAAAATTTATATAGTGTGCTGAAATTTACTGTCACTTGTTACCTTAGAAAATAATCCTTTGAGGGGTTTGTTCGGGGTATCTTCACCCCGACCGGAAGAGCAAAGAGTTTCCCCTCGACCTATTGCACCTACTAAAAATATTTATTATTAAATGACTTTGGGTATGATAGGGAAACTGCTAGCTAATCCTTATGTAGGAGATGGAACATTACATCCTGATATGCATCTAATCTATGTAGATGAAGTTTGTGGATTATTTAAGCTTGCAGGTCTGCCCGAGGATGAAGTCAAGAAGAAGGTCTTCCCTTTATCTTTGAAGGGGAAGGCATTGATATGGTATAGGCTATGCGATGATATTGGGAATTGGAACTACAATTGATTGCAATTGGAATTTCATCAGAAATTTTATCCTATGCATCTAGTTCATCGTGATCGGAATTATATTTATTATTTTTGGCCTTGTGAAGGAGAAAGTATGTATCAAGCTTGGGGGAGGATTAAGTCAATGTTATATTCATTCCCCAATCATGACCTCTCAAGAGAAATTATTATTCAGATTTTTTATGCTCGGCTTTCTCGTAATGATCAATCCATGCTCGATACTTCTTGTACTGGTTCGTTTATGAAGAGGACTATTGAATTCAAATGGGATTTATTGGAAAGAATTAAACACAACTCTCAAGACTGGGAACTCGATGAAGGTAAGGAGTCAGGTATAAACCTTAAGTTTGATTGTGTTAAATCTTTTATGGATACCGATGCTTTTCCTGAATTTAGCACTAAATATGGACTTGACTCTGAGATATTAGCTTCTTTTTGGGAATCATTTGCTACTCTAGTTGATATCCCTAAGGAGAAGTGGTTTAAATATCATCCTCCCATTGAAGTAAAAATAGTAGAACCTATTAAAGTTCAAGAAGAAACTATTACTTATAATGTTGATCCTATTGTTCCTACACTGCTTATATTGAAAAAACACCTTTTCCTGTTAGGATAAATGATCATCCTAAAGCTTCAACTATGGGTCATAAGAGTTATACTAGAACACCTACACCCCCGGAACAAATTAAATTTGAACCTGGTATTGCTATGGTAAAAGATCTCTAGGTTGATAATATTGATGGGCATGTTATTTATTTCTGTGATGAAGCTTCTAGAATTGCCAAACCCGATGATAAGGATAAACATAGACCTATTATTGGCATGCCCGTTGTTATCATGGTTTATGTGATGTGGGTGCTAGCATGAGTGCCATTCCTTTTACTTTATATCAAGAAATTATGAATGATATTGCACCTGCTAAAATAGAAGATATTGATGTTACTATTAAGCTTGCTAATAGAGATACTATATCACCAATTGGGATTTTTAGAGATGTTGAAGTCTTGTGTGGGAAAATAGAATATCCAATCGATTTTCTTGTTCTTGGTTCCCCACAAGATGACTTTTGTCCCATTATATTTGGTAGACCTTTCGTCAACACTGTCAATGGTAAGATAGACTGCGAGAAAGAAATTGTTACTGTAAGTTTAGGGGATGTGTCTCATGATTTTAACTTCTCTAAATTTCATAGACAACCTCATGACAAGGAATTGGCTAGTAAGGATGAAATTATTGGTCTTACTTCTATTGTTATGCCTCCTACTGATCCTTTAGAACAATATTTGCTAGACAATGAAAATGATATGTTTATGAATAAAAGGAAGGAATTGGATGAAATATTCTTTAACCAAATGCCTGTTTTGAAACATAATTTTCCTATTGAAATCCTTGGGGATCCTCCTCCACCCAAGGGTGATCCCGTGTTTAAGCTTAAGCTATTACCTAATACTTTGAAATATGCTTATCTTGATAAAAAAGAAAATATATCCTGTTATTATTAGTGCTAACCTTTCAGAGCATGAAGAAAGGAGATTATTGAAAACTCTGAAGAAGCACTGTGCTACTATTGGATATACTCTTGATGATCTTAAGGGCATTAGTCCCACTCTATGTCAGCACAAAATTAATATGGAGCCTGATGCTAAACTAGTTGTTGATCACCAACGATGGTTGAATCCAAAAATGAAAGAAGTGGTAAGAAATGAAAGACTAAAGCTTCTGGAGGTAGGTATAATTTATCCTATTGCTAATAGTAGGTGGGTAAGTCCCGTTCATTGTGTCCCTAAGAAGGGAGGTATTACTATTGTTCCTAATGATAAGAATGAATTGATTCCACAAAGAATTGTTACAGGTTATAGAATGGTAATTGATTTTAGAAAATTAAATAAAGCTACAAGGAAAGATCATTACCCTCTACCTTTTATTGATCAAATGCTAGAAGTATTGTCCAAACATACACATTTTTCCTTTCTAGACGGTTATTCTAGTTTTTCTCAAATACCTATGTCAAAAGAGGATCAAGAAAATACTATTTTTACTTTTGCCCTTTCGGTACCTTTGCTTATAGACGTATGCATTTTGTTTTATGCAATGCACTTGTACGTCTCCAACATATCTATAATTTTTGATTCTTCCATGCTGTTATATTATCAATCCTGGATATTTTATAACCATTTTTGGTACTAACCTATTAACATAGTTCCAAGTGCCAATTGCAGTTTTCTGCATGTTTTTTACATTACAGGAAATCGATACCAAACGGAGTCCAAATGCAACGAAACTTCACAGAGATTTTTTATGGACCAGAAGACACCCAATGGGTCAAGGCGGTGCCTAGGGGGTGCTCCTAGGGGAGCACAACCCACTAGGGCATGCCAAGAGGCCCAGGCGCGCCCTGGTGGGTTGTGCCCACCTCGGGTGCCCCCCGGACCGCCTCTTTGCCCTATAAATACCCCAATATTCCAGAAACCCTTGGGGAGTCAACGAAAATAAATTCTAGACGCTCCCCTGGGCATGCCAAGAGGCCCAGGCGCGCCCTGGTGGGTTGTGCCCACCTCGGGTGCCCCCCGGACCGGCTCTTTGCTCTATAAATACCCCAATATTCCAGAAACCCTAGGGGAGTCAATGAAAATCAATTCTAGCCGCCACGGAGTCCAGAACTACCAGATCCAATCTAGACACCATCATGGAGGGGTTCACCACTTCCTTTGGTGCCTCTTCGATGATGCGTGAGTTGTTCTTTGTAGACCTTCGGGTCCGTTGATAGTAGCTAGATGGCTACCCCACTCTCGCTTGATTCTCAATACAATGATCTCTTGGAGATCCATATGACGTAACTCTTTTTCTGGTGTGTTTGTTGTGACCGGATGAACTTTGAGTTTATGATCAGATCTATCTTTTTATATCCATGAAAGTTATTGGAGTTTCTTTGATCTCTTATATGCATGATTGCAAATAGCCTTGTATTTCACATCTGTTTGCCTATCTTAGGGCGCCGATATTTGGGTTTTGTTTGGCCAACTTGATCTATTTATCTTGCAATGGGAAGAGGTGCTTTGTAGTGGGTTCGATCTTATGGTGCTTGATCCCAGTGACAGAAGGGGGACCGACACGTATGTATCATTACTATAAGGATAAAACGATGGGGTCTATCTCTACATAGATAGATCTTGTCTACATCATGTCATCGTTCTTATTGCATTACTCCGTTTCCCCATTTCGATGCGTTGAGTAATAGTAGTAGATGCAGGCAAGAGTCGGTCTACTAATCTTGGACATGATGGTATAATGATCATTTCCTGGATATTGTCATGAATATTTGAAGTTCTATCAATTGCCCAACAGTAGTGTTTACCCACGTTTGCTATTTTTCTCGAGAGAAGCCACTAGTGAAACCTATGCCCCTAGGTCTCTTTCTCATATCATTTGCTTTCACGATCTACTTTTCCTTTGATTTTATTTTCAGATCTATTAAACCAAAAAATACAAAAGTACCTTGCTGCAATTTATTCTTATTTATTTTATTTGGCATTCGATCTATCAATCTACTACAATTTATTTCACGTTTGTTTGCCTATCTTGGGGCGCCGCTACCCGAAAGGGATTGACAACCCCTTTGACACGTTGGGTTGTGTGTAGGGGTTGTTTACGTTGTGTTGCTTGGTTCTCCTACTGGTTTGATAACCTTAGTCTCATAACTGAGGGAAGTACCTACCACCGCTATGCTGCATCATCCCTTCCTCTTTGGGGAAATACAGACGTAGCTTCAAGCCGCACCATGCACCTGCTACCTTTCAAAGATGTATGACTGCTATATTCTCTGACTTTTCTGAAAAGATTGTTGAGGTTTTCATGGATGATTTTTCCATTTACGGAACTTCTTTTGATGATTGCTTAGGCAACCTTGATCGAGTCTTGCAGAGATGTGAAGAAACTAATCTTGTGTTGAATTGGGAGAAGTGCCACTTTATGGTTAATGAAGGTATTGTATTGGGACATAAAATCTCCGAAAGAGGTATTGAAGTTGATAAAGCTAAAGTTGATGCTATTGCAAAAATATGGTGTCCTAAAGATCTCAAAGGTATATGAAGTTTCCTTGGTCATGCTGGTTTCTATAGGAGGTTTATTAAAGACTTCTCTAAAGTTTCCCAGCCTCTCACTAATCTCCTACAAAAAGATGTTCATATTGTTTTTGATGATGATTGTGTAGAAGCCTTTGAAATACTTGAGAAAGGCTTAATTTCTGCACCTATTGTTCAACCCCCTGATTGGAACTTACCCTTTGAAATTATGTGTGATGCTAGTGATTATGTTGTTGGTGCTGTTCTAGGACAAAGAGTTGCTAAGAAATTAAATGTTATTCATTATGCTAGTAAAACTCTAGACAGTGCCCAGTGAAATTATGCTACTACTGAAAAAGAATTTTTAGCAGTTGTTTTTCCTTGTGATAAGTTCAGATCTTATATTCTTGATTCCAAAGTAACTGTTCACACCGATCATGCTGCTATTTAATATCTTATGGAAAAGAAGGATGCTAAACCTAGACTTATTAGATGGGTTCTCTTGCTACAAGAATTGTATTTGCATATTATTGATAGAAAGGGTGCTGAGAACCCCATAGCAGACAACTTGTCTAGGTTAGAAAATGTTCTTGATGACCCACACTACCTATTGATGATAATTTTCCTGATGAACAATTAGCTGTCATAAGTGCTTCTCGTAATGCTCCATGGTATGCTGATTATGCTAATTACATTGTTGCTATATTTATACCACCTAGTTTCACATACCAGCAAAAGGAAAAGTTTTTCTATGATTTAAGACATTACTTTTGGGATGACTCACACCTTTATAAAGAATGGGTAGATGGTGTTATTGGACGTTGTGTACCTCCACATGAACATGAACATATCCTACGCAAGTGTCATTCCGAGGCCTATGGAGGACACCATGCTGGAGGTAGAACTGCACACAAGGTATTACAATCTGTTTTTAGTGGCCTACTCTCTTCAAGGATGCTCGTAAGTATGTATTTTCTTGTGATGAATGCCAAAGAATTGGTAATATTAGTAAACGCCAGGAAATGCCTTCAAATTATTCAATTGTTATTGAACCATTTGATGTCTGGGGTTTTGATGATATGAGACCTTTTCCTTCCTCTAATGGGTATACACATATTTTAGTTGTTGTTGATTATGTTACTAAGTGGTTATAAGCCATTCCAACTAGTAGTGCTGATTATAACTGAAAGCACAAGTGCTCCCTGGGTGGTTTTGGTAATTAATGTCAATATATCTCTTGTTGGACTAATGTTTTTATCTAGTATATTTCAGATAAGTTCAACAGATGGAGTGGCGTGGACAAGAGGATGTGTAACCCCTTCAAGATGCTAAGGACAAAGGATTGGCTCAAGCTCAAAAGCTCAAGGCACTACATTTCCAATTTAGTGATCCAAGATCACATTGAGTCCTTAGGAAAGCCAATACTATTAGAAGGGGATGAGAAGGTGCTTAATGGCTTGCTTGCTCAAAGTGCTTAGTGATATGCTCCAAAGCCCTCAACCACTTTCTCATATTCACATATGCCCCAAACCAAAAGTCAAACTCGGCCCTACCGATTTGATCCACCTGGTGCCACCGAGTTCACTTGACATAGCCACTGCCAGAAACCCTAATCAATTCGGTCTCACCGAGATGGGCTTACAAACTCTCTGTTGCCTATTGCAATTATTTCGGTCCCATTGAGATAAGAAATCGGTTCCACCGAGTTTGCCTGACAACTCTTTGTTTTGCTTATTACCAAAATCGGTCTCAGTGAGTTTGTGTAGTCGGTCAAACCGAGATGAGGTTTTAGCCTAACCCTAGCACACCAGTCCCATCAAGTTGATCATATCGGTCCCACCAAAAAGCCTAACGTTCATATTTTGAACTGAATCGGTCCCACTGCGTTTTCTGATTCGGTCCTATCGAGTTTGGTGAATTGTGTGTAATGGTTAGATTTTTTGTGGAGGCTATAAATACCCCTCCACCCACTCTTCATTCATTGAGAGAGCCATCAGAACATGCCTACACTTCCAACATTCATTTTCTGAGAGAGAACCACCTACTCATGTGTTGAGACCAAGATATTCCATTCCAACCATATGAATCTTGATCTCTAGCCATCCCCAAGTTGCTTTCCACTCAAATCATCTTTCCACCAAATCCAAATCAGTTAGAGAGAGTTGAGTGTTGGGGAGACTATCATTTGAAGCACAAGAGCAAGGAGTTCATCATTAACACACCATTTATTACCTTTTGGAGAGTGGTGTCTCCTAGATTGGTTAGGTGTCACTTGGGAGCCTCCGTCAAGATTGTGGAGTTGAACCATGGAGTTTGTACGGGCAAGGAGATCGCCTACTAGATCTACCCTAGTGAGGCAAGTCCTTCGTGGGTGATGGCCATGGTGGGATAGACAAGGTTGCTTCTTCGTGGACCCTTCGTGAGTGGATCCCTCCGTGGACTCGCGCAACCGTTACCCTTCGTGGGTTGAAGTCTCCATCAACGTGGATGTACGATAGCACCACCTATCGGAACCACGCCAAAAATCTCCGTGTCTCCAATTGCATTTGCACACTCCAATCCCATCCTTTTACTTTCTTGCAAATTGCATGCTTTACTTTCCACTTCTCATATACTCTTTCCATGCTTGCTTGAATGTATTGTGAATGTTTAAACTTGTGCTAAAACTCCACCTTAACTTGAAGAAATTAAAAACTGCTACTTTTCTTTGTTAAGAGTCTATTCACCCCCCTCTAGACACCTCTTCTCGATCCTTTCAATTCGTCTCAAAGCATTGGTCTCCATTACTTTGGTTTAAACACCTTTGGAGGAAGATGGATGAGTCTACGTTGGGAAGTCTTAGACGTAGAGTGCCTATACTTGATGGATAGTTGATGTAGGGTGGGAACCCTAGGGGCCGATCTTTCACGAAAGGAGCGGATCCCGCGATGAACACGAGGGGAAATACGAGGGGAAACAAGAGAGAAACACTAAAGCAACAAGAAATAGTCACACATATGCTATATCCTTGAGTACAGAAGAGATCACACGATCCATGGTCAACTAAGGACAATACAAGCAGCACGATCTTCTGCGTGAGGATGTCTTGAGATTCTTCCCGTGAAGGGGTCTTGAATCCGCTAGGGGGATCTTCTCCGAGGATGTGCTATCTCCGAGGAGAAGGTAACCAAGTGGATGAGCAAAGCTCTCACAACAAATATGAGCTAATCCTAGAAAGAGTGGTGGAGTCATATATATAGGAGTTGGGGGTGATGGGGTACATGGGCCTCGGCCCAACATCATGCACACAAGCACTGTCCGGATGATCCGAATGTTGGTCCGACGGATCCGGGCTTCGGGGGTCTGGATGATCCGGGTCAGCGTCCAGATGGTCCGGCTGTGTCATGTGCACCGCGGGAGGCCCGGATGTCCGGGTCCTAGTCCGGACGTCCGGGTGTGGTCGGATGATTCGGGACTGGGGCCGCATGATCCGACTTCGTGGTGAAGCTTAGGGTGTCCTCGGGCGGGTTAGCCGGATCGTTCGGGCTGTGATCCGGATCGTCTGGATGGCGGTCCGGATCCTCCGGGCTTCAGCTGACTTTGCGCTTTTTCTTCTCTGTCTTCACGTCCATCTTCCTCTTCGGATTCTCCTTGCTCCTTAGCGTCTCCATGGCTAATTCCTTGATACCTGAGTATGCACAACATCTCCGTTTGAGGTAGTATACATGTCTCATGTGCATTAATGTGGAATTGTGAGAGGAGAGTTGTCACCTCGGTTTCGAGAGCTCTTGCATGTGCTCGTGTCATCGGTCCGCTAGGCACTTGGTGGGACGATGGTAGGTCCATGGGGATGATCATGGCATGCTCCGCATCATCTCCCCTCCCTTGGGAAAGATCCGACCTCGGATCGAATTCTTCATCACCATGGTAGGGCGATAGATCCTTGACATTGAAGATGTCGCTTACGTTGTACTTGTCGCGTGGGGGGTCGATCTTGTAAGCATTGTTGTTGTAGCGTGCAAGCACCATGAAGGCTCCATCCGCTTGCGGTAAGAGTTTGGACTTGCGTTTGGTGGGGAAGCTGTCCTTGCGAAGGTGTAGCCACACAAGATCACCAATGTTGAATACCATGGGGTGCTTGTTGATGTTGAGTTTGGTCGCAAGACATTGTACTTGACGCTCGATGGTGTGCCTTGTATCTTCATGCACCTTCTTGAGATGGTTCACATGTGCACTTGCGTCCATATTGATGCGCTCTTGGAGTGGTAGAGGAAGAAATTCCAATGGTGACAATGGGTTGAATCCGTAGACGACCTCGAAGGGGGACTTGCTAGTAGTTGAGTGTCTCGCACGGTTGTAGGCGAACTCGGCGATAGGTAGACACTCCTCCCACTCCTTGATGTTCTTCTTGATGAGCATGTGAAGTAGAGCGGAGAGTGTGCGGTTGGTCAGCTCCATTTGGCTGTCGGTTTGTGGGTGGTATGCCGTGGAGAAGAGTAGCTTGATTCTGAGCTTGGCGCATAGGGTCTTCCAAAAGTAGCTTAGGAACTTGACGTCACGGTCCGAGACAATCTTCTTTGGCACTCCATGTAGACGTAATAGTTCCCTACAAAAGAGATTGGCAACATGTGAAGCATCATCTATCTTGTTGCATGGTATGAAATGTGCCATCTTAGATAATCGGTCCACAACGACAAATACCGAATCCTTTCCATTTCAAGTTCTAGGCAATCCAAGTACAAAATCCATGCTAATATCTTCCCATGGTTGATATGGAATTCGTAGAGGCATATAAAGGCCATGGGATTGAGCTTTAGAATCAGGTTTGCGACATGTAGAGCACCAATTGGTGAAGCGGTTGACGTTGCGAAACATCTTGGGCCAATAATAGTTCTTGGAGAGCGTAGGAAAAGTCTTGTCGCGACCAAATGTTCCATTAGTCCTCCTCCATGAGATTCCTTCAAAAGCAACAATAGAAGAGAAGACTCAGGGATGCAAAGTTTGTTAGCTCTCATGAGATATCCATCTTTGATGTAATAGTGTTCCCAAGTGGTATGTGTCGGTGTCAAAACCGGCAGATCTCGGGTAGGGGGTCCTGAACTGTGCGTCTAAGGTTGATGGTAACAGGAGAGAGGGGACACGATGTTTACCCAGGTTCGGGCCCTCTCTATGGAAGTAATACCCTACTTCCTGCTTGATCGATCTTGATGAATATGAGTGTTACAAGAGTTGATCTACCACAAGATCGTAATAGCTAAACCCTAGAAGTCTAGCCTGTATGACTACGGTATTGAGTATCCCCTATTCGGACTACACCCTCCGGTTTATATAGACATCGTGGGGATCGAGGGTTACATAGAGTTGGTTACATAAGATGGAATCTTCATAGTTGTTCGCCAAGCTTGCCTTCCACGCCAAGGAGAGTCCTATCCGGACATGGGTGTAGTCTTCGGTCTTCGTATCTTCACAGTCCATCAGTCCGGCCCATAGACAACAGGTCAGACGTCCGAGGACCCCCTTAGTCCAGGACTCCCTCAGTATGCGTCAAACACTTGGCATAAGGAGTAGCAAAAGTGGGATCATGCTCATATAAGTCTTTTATGTGCTCAAAGCCAATGACATCCAATTCAAGTTGAGTAACAAGCATGCATCTGCGGGAAAGAGTGTCCGCCACAACATTTTCCTTACCTTTGATTTACATGATGACATAAGGAAAAGACTCAATGAATTCACTCCATTTAGCATGACGCTTGTTCAACTTAGTTTGACCCTTAAGGTATTTAAGCGTTTCATGATCGGTATGAATGATGAATTCATGAGGGCGAAGATAGTGTTCCATTCATGCAAAACTCACACTAAAGCATATAACTCTTTGTCATAGATGGGTAATTGAGTTGAGCTCCGGAAAGTTTCTCACTAAAATAAGCAATTGGGCGCTTCTCTTGCGTTAACACACCTCCTATGCCATTACCACTAGCATCACAATGAATATCAAAGGGTTTGTCAAAGATGGGTAATGCAAGCATGGGAGCATGAGTAAGCAAATTGTTAAGCCCATTGAAAGCAGTATCTTGGGATGGTCCCCAAACAAAAGGCACATTTTTCTTGCTCAAAGCATGCAAAGGTGAAGGAATGGTGCTAAAGTCCTTCACAAATCAACGGTAGAAACCGGCTAAACCAAGGAAACTACGCACTTGTTGCAAATTGGTTGGTTGGGGCCAAGTTTTAATAGCATTGATCTTAGAGTCATCAACATGAACACCCTTAGAGGAAACAACAAAACCCAAGAAAACGAACTTATCAACGCCAAAAAGGCACTTTTCCTCGTTAGCATAGAGATGCTCTTTTCGAAGAGTTTGCAAAATGGTTCGAACATGGGTGACATGATCTTTGAGAGATTTGCTCTAAACAAGGATATCATCAAAGTAGACCACAACAAACTCACCAATGTGAGGGCGAAAGACATGATTCATAAGATGCATGAAAGTACCCGGTGCTTCCGATAAACCCATAGGCATGACTAACCACTCATACAAACCAAACTTTGTTTTGAAAGCGGTTTTCCATTCATCACCCTCTTGTATGCGGATTTGGTAGTAACCACTTTTAAGATCAATTTTGGAAAATATAGTGGCACCACTAAGTTCATCAAGCATATCATCAAGGCATGGAATGGGATACCTATATCGAACGGTGATAGCATTGATAGGTCTACAATCGGAACACATGCGGAAGCTACCTTCTATTTTTGGTACAAGAATGACCGGAATGACACAAGGACTCAAACTTTCGCGCAACATGCCCATGGTCTATGAGATGCTTTACTTGTCTTTGTATTTCTTTGGTTTCTTCTGCGTTGACGCGGTAGGGAGCTTTGTTCGGAAGAGGTGCTCCAGGGATGAGGTCGATGCGGTGCTCGATGCCTCGTAGTGGAGGTAGTCCCGAAGGTAGCTCATCGGGGAAAACATCTTGGAATTCCTGCAAAAGAGAAGACAACACTAAAGGTAGAGCGTGAGAGTTGTTAGCTTTTGGTGCGTCGTCCTTGCACAAAAGGACATAGTGTAGGACACTAGATGGGTTCTCACACACTCCTCTTATCTCACTTTTGGTGGCAAATAGAACTAAATTCTTCTTTTAGCTCATCGTAGAGGCACTCAATTTGGGCTTTTGGTGCTCACTCTCTTTTTGGTGGTTCGCTCTCTCACCATTCTCTCCACGATGGGTGGCTTGCTTGTCGGTGATCACTTGGCTTGGAGACATAGGGCGAAGTACGTACTCCTTTCCTTTCATCTTGAAGATGTAGAGGTTTGTTCGGCCATTGTGGATGACACCTCTATCAAATTGCCATGGCGTCCAAGAAGAAGGTGGCAAACGGTCATTGGAACGACATCACACTCCAAAGTGTCTTCGTAGGCGCCAATTTTGAAGGAGACTTGTACTCGATGCTCGACTTGGATAGTGCCGGAGTCGCTAAGCCATCGAACTTTGTAGGTATGTGGGTGCTTCGTCTAGGGAAATTGGAGCTTGGAGCAAAGTTCTTCACTTGCGAGGTTATGGCAACTCCTTCCATCGATGATGACCATGACGGGCCTTCCATTGATGCCGGCCTTGGTATGAAAGATATGGCATCTTTGGTCTTCTACTTGGTGATGTTGAAGAGTCAAGACCTTGGACAAAACTATAGCTGGACTTGAATCTTCATCACAAAAGACTTGTTCCTCATCATCGTTCACTTGCTGGTGCATGGCGACTTGCTCAAGTGCTTCTGTTTCTCCTTCGCTCATGGAGTTGTATGTACCATCTTTGTTGAGGATCATGGTTCCCTTGTTGGTACACTCAAAGGACTTGTGGCCTCGGCCTCCACATGTGAAGCATTTGAAGGAACTTGTCTTGACGGTCTCATCGGTTGTTGTAGATGATGATGAAGCTCTCGGCTTGAAGTTGCCCGTTGTAAAAGGATGACTTGGGGTTGACGAAGCTTTCTTGTAACTCGACCTGTCAACGTTGCTTGTATAAGGCTTGGTATACGTTGTTGGAGTCGTTGAAGCTTGGGTGTTGGAGAAGCCATATGACTTGGATGAGAACTTGTCATACTTGAAGTCATCTTGCACTTGACGTTCCGCTTTGGCAGCTTGATGCACTAGCTCGATGAGGTTCGTGTATGGTTGGAAGTCGGCGATCTTCTTGATAGGATGATTGAGTCCATTCAAGAAATGTGCCATAGTTTGCTCATCATCTTCTGTGACATTGGCTCGTATCATTGCAATCTCCATTTCCTTGTAGTACTCTTCAACGCTCGGCTCCTTGCTTGAGTAGTTGGAGTTTCTTGAAGAGGTCGCAGTTGTAGTAGGTCGGCACGAAGCGTGCTCTCATGATATCCTTCATTTGTGCCCACGTAGTGATGGGTGGTTCACCTCTTGCCTCGCGTCGCTCGATGACTTGTTCCCACCAAATGAGGACATAGTCTTGGAACTCAAGGGATGCCATCACGATCTTCTTCTCTTCTTCATAGTTGTGCAAGCGGAAGATTTTGTCGACCTTCAATGCCCATGAAAGGTACTCTTCGGGATCGTTTCTTCCATTTAACTTGGGCATGGTGAACTTTAGCTTGCCGTAGCGTTGCTCTTCATTGTGTTGGGTTCGGGGATGATGACACCCATGTTGTTGAGGATTGTCCAACTCGTGTTGCTCTTGGCGAGGAGGGTTGTCGGCCTTGTGTTGTTCTTGTCGTGGAGGATTTCCATTGTCTTCATGCTCTTGGTGAACTTGATATTCTTGGCTAGCTTGTGGAGGAACTTGTCAATCTTGACGTTGCACGCGAGCTTGATATCTTCGTTCGTGAACTTCTTCGTGAAGTGCTTCTTCATGTTAACGAGCTTGTCGGCCTCGGTTGGCTACAGCTCGACTTGATTGTCGGAGGGCTCGTTGCCCCTCAAATGCTTGAGCTTCTCGCAATTTTTGGTCTTGACGTTGTGCCTCGGCATATTGGGCTTCTTGGTGAAGACGCGCTCGCTCTTCCTCTTCGTGTTGGTGTTGTCGTTGCCGTTCTCGTGCTTGTGCAAAGGTAGCTTGGTTTTGACGGTGTCGGTGCTCTTGAGAGTCGGTGTTGCGTAGAGGATTGAGGCTTTCTTGATGATCATTGCACGTGGAATGTCGAAGAGTATTCGATGTCGGTGTACTTGAGCCGGAGAGGGTGAAGTTGGAGTGTCGACTTGAGCGGCTCCGTCTTGATGAGGACAAAGTGGAAGAAGAGCAGTTGACCAACAAAGCACGAATCTTATCCATTCTTGCGTCGTTCTCTTGCTTGTGAACGTCGAGCTTGTGGTCGAAGTAGTCTCTTGTACGTTGCTCGAGGAGTCGCAAGTCGGTGGCGAGGTTGTCGATGCGTTCACTCATTGCTTGTTGCACTTGATGCAAAGCACGTTGTGCACTAAAGAGGTGGCTCTTTGTGATGTAGGAGTTCATGTCGTCGTCTTGCCCGATGAAGAGTGGGTTGGTAGAAGTACTTGGCCTATCCATCATTCCAAGAGAAATGTATGAGTGGGAGAAAGAGAAGAACATATACCAAATGTACCTTGACCAAAGTTGAAGGTGGATCAATGATCACTCCAATGTGAACAAGGAAATAACACAATTGGTACCAATCCTAGTCGGTTCTCACACCTACACAAATAAGAGCTTATGGTGGAGCTTGGTTAGGATGGTGGCACAAAATTTGATGTGAAAGTAAGCAAGACACAATAGTGTTGTAAAAGATTTGCAAATTCGCAAATGCAACAAGTAGACCAATAGCAAGACGGGTACAAGGAAACACACACGCAAAAAGATAAGTGGGGTCGTGCAACCAAGGAATGAACCAAAATGTGGAATCCACACAAATGCTCTTGTTGCACAACACTAGAGAGACGCTAGCACAATTGCACAATAGGAGGACACGAACTTGTGCACAACCTACTAAGCAAAAATGCAATGACTTCTATCCCAAGTATGCTCTATGTATGGTGTTTCGATGATATGATCCAAGATGATCTAGTATGTCAATCTTAATGGTTCATGATGCTATGGTTCTTGCTTATAAGCTCTTTGCTTATCTTTTCTCATGCAATGCTTCACGAACCAAGATAGCAATTGTGTATGCGATGACTATCGGTGTCAAAACCGGCGGATCTCGGGTAGGGGGTCCCGAACTGTGCGTCTAAGGTTGATGGTAACAGGAGACAAGGGACATGGTGTTTACCTAGGTTCGGGCCCTCTCTATGGAGGTAATACCCTACGTCCTGCTTGATTGATATTGATGAATATGAGTATTACAAGAGTTGATCTACCTCGAGATTGTAGTGGCTAAACCCTAGAGGTCTAGCTTGTATGGCTATGACAATGAGTCTCTTATCCGGACTAAGTCCTCCGGTTTATATTGACACCGGGAGGATCTAGGGTTAGACAAGGTCAGTTACAAAGAAAGGAATCTACATATCCGGTCATCAAGCTTGCCTTCCACGCTAAGGAGAGTCCCATCCGGACACGGCTGCAGTCTTCGGTCTTCATATCTTCATAGCCCATCAGTCCGGCCCATTGGTAACAGGCCGGACGCCAAAGGATCCCTTAGTCCAGGACTCCATAGCCCCTGAACCAGGCTTCAATGACGATGTGTTCGGCGCGCGTACTGTCTTCGGCATTGCAAGGCGGGTTCCTCCTCCGACGTCTTCCAAGTAATGTGTTCGGCTTTCAATTGAATGTCGCACCCCTAGGCTTCTGTGCATTTATGACTTCGTCCTCCACTTGTCGGGTGAATGTGGACAGTCAGGGTATTTTTTGCAAATAACACCCTAGCCCTGCAAGAAAGAGTGTCTATTAAAAAGATTGGATCTCACGGAGAAAATCCTCAGATACTGCCAGGCAAAACCATTACAACACGACCAACATTCCCAGCTCCTCTTCCCGTTCCAACCTGGAGAGAGGCGAGTGGGAGAGGTGCTCTGTGTCCCACAGCCAATTGGTGAAGCCGCAAACGCAGGGATTTCTCCCTCCCGCAGATCTGGTCTCTGTTCGAGCAGGATTGGCCTCCTTCGACGGTAAAACCCAGGCGGAAGATTTCCCCAATCCGTCTGCGGGAGAACGAGTGTGCTTCGTCCCCTATCTGCTGAGGGGCGTGGGATTTCCAATTCACCCATTCCTCCTTGGGCTTCTGGAGTACTGTGGCCTCCAGCTGCATAATTTTACCCCGGCTTCCATCCTGCACATTGCGGGTTATGTCGCTTTATGCGAACTATTCCTGGGTTGCGAGGCCCACTTCGATTTGTGGAGAAGACTGTTCTGCCTCGTCCCTCGCAATCAAGGTGGGTCAATTTTTGAAGTGGGATGAGCCAAAGTGTGGCGCATCGCCGGGACCGGATACCTGTCTGGCACACCGAAGAAAGCTCCCGAGGAGTGGCCTTCCGAATGGTTCTACATCGGTGACGTCGCTCTACCCAACCCCGTCCGCTTGGGCCTCCCCGAGTTTTCAAATGCTCTACTAAAGAAACACCATAGCTAGCGTCCTCGGAGCCTCGAGGAAGAGGATAGTGCGGAGGTTAGCCTGCTGCTAGGCAAGATTAAGGCACTTGCCCAGTCTGGACTGTCAATAGCCGAGGTAACGGCGGTCTCTATAACGCGGGGGGTCCAACCACTCCAATACGGAGGGCTGCCCATGTAGCTTTATAACGGGGAAGACGATGCCTCACGCTATAGTCGGAAGGGCCCGAAGACCCCCGTCACCCTGGCCAGAATACTAGCCGAGCTATATAAAGGGGAGAAGGAGGAGTTCAACCGTCTCCAATATCGAGACAGATTTTCCATGTACAATCCTCCCAGCTGGGTAAGGTGCAGCTTCACCATTTTACTCTTGTCCCTGAATCATTCTAGACAGGCAGAATCTTATCCGCTCACAACAGGAATGGCGAAAGGCTGTCGAGGGGATCCATGACCCTGCCCCTCAGCCAAAAAATTGCAACCAGGATATTGACCCCGATATGAGGAAGATCCGGACATATTTGTGGAGCTTGAGGATAGAATATTTTATCATATGAGCTACGACGGTACATATGTACCCATTATCGCTGATTACCCCGGCCTCCTTCCTGCTTCACATGTAAGTAATCCAAACACACCTTATCCACAAGAGTTTTCTCATTCCTCCTTACCCATGGCACTGTCCTGTGCTTAGAAGGGGAAGCGTTTGGCGCGCCAAGCTGCCCTGGAAGCATCTCTGAAGAGAGCATCCCCCTACCAGGCAAGCCTTCTAAGAGGAAGGCAAACGAAGATACGGCCGAGCCTTCATCAAAGAGGTCTGAATTTGCAAGTATGCACCTTGGCAGTCACATCCAAATGTGTCCTTTCCGTTTACCCTATATCAGGAAAAAGGTGTGTCGGACTATATCCGGGGGTCCGGCCGGTCGTACTTCCCACAGCCAGGATTCAAATCCTGCCGTGAAGATGGGGGCTGATGCGGGGGTGACGCCGAATTGTCCTCCAGCCGAGGACTCGAATGATGTATCCGTCACCAACTTGGAAGTGGAGAGCGCCATGAATCATCGTCGCCGCAGGGCCGTTTTACAAGACCCTGGCTTTTCAGAAGAGTCATTTAACGCCTTCAGCTCGGCCGATGCATATATCTGAGCTGCTCGAGATGGGCTTAATAGAGCCACAAAACAGCATTTAAAAGATGTGCAGGTAAGTTTGTTTTGTCTGACTATGATAACCGTATGCCAGTAGCCCCCGAGGCTTAAAGTAGTTGAAACAACTAATTTAAGGATCAATGTACAACCAGTTGCTTACGGAGAAGAACACCCTGTTAATTCGGGAACTAGAAAAGTGTCGGACCAGCTGTCTGTTGCCAATGCCGAAGAGGAGAAATCCAAGAAGGCATCCCCCGGTAATGTTTTCCTCCATCGAGAAATCGTAATTGTACAGTAATAATTCTAGTCTGGTTGCTTATCTTTGTATTGGATCGTTAGACCAACTGCGAGAGCAGCTGGACGCCGCTCGAAGCGAAGAACACGGAGCCAAATAACTGCTAGCAGCGGGCGAGCGTGTGTTAACAAAAGTCGTTCAGGAGAAAAAGAAGCTCCAGGATTCGAACACCAAACTGGGCGAAGAGTTGAAAGATGTGTGAGCTCAGCTAGCTTACTCAGTATGTGGCCGCATTTATCTTATAATAGTTTGGAAGTAACATTAGCTGATATAGCCATGATTGCAGGTGTACTGACGGGCCGCCCTGAAGAGGAGGTGTCCGGATCATCAAGTGATCTTTTGCAAGGGCTGTCGCAGTTGCACGAGCAAGCTCGGCGGGTGAGGGAGTCCTGGATTAGGGGGTATCCGGGCAGCCGGATTATATATCCGAGCTGCTCGAGATGGGCTTAATAGAGCCACAAAACAGCATTTAAAAGATGTGCAGGTAAGTTTGTTTTGTCTGACTATGATAACCGTATGCCAGTAGCCCCCGAGGCTTAAAGTAGTTGAAACAACTAATTTAAGGATCAATGTACAACCAGTTGCTTACGGAGAAGAACACCCTGTTAATTCGGGAACTAGAAAAGTGTCGGAGCCAGCTGTCTGCTGCCAATGCCGAAGAGGAGAAATCCAAGAAGGCATCCCCCGGTAATGTTTTCCTCCATCGAGAAATCGTAATTGTACAGTAATAATTCTAGTCTGGTTGCTTATCTTTGTATTGGATCGTTAGACCAACTGCGAGAGCAGCTAGACGCCGCTCGAAGCGAAGAACACGGAGCCAAATAACTACTAGCAGCGGGCGAGCGTGTGTTAACAAAAGTCGTTCAGGAGAAAAAGAAGCACCAGGATTCGAACACCAAACTGGGCGAAGAGTTGAAAGATGTGTGAGCTCAGCTAGCTTACTCAGTATGTGGCCGCATTTATCTTATAATAGTTTGGAAGTAACATTAGCTGATATAGCCATGATTGCAGGTGTACTGACGGGCCGCCCTGAAGAGGAGGTGTCCGGATCATCAAGTGATCTTTTGCAAGGGCTGTCGCAGTTGCACGAGCAAGCTCGGCGGGTGAGGGAGTCCTGGATTAGGGGGTATCCGGGCAGCCGGATTATATGTAACGCCCCGGACACACCCGTCGGTGGTCGTTACTCCTGGCGGGATCTAGACTGACCCCACAGATCAATACTAGTTTTTTCTGCGCACTTTGTCCTCACTCATGCGCACCCGGAAGCAACTTCCCGGTTGGTCACCCATCCTGACACTACTCCAAGCTGAGCACGCTTAACTTTGGAGTTCTGTCCGAATGGGCTCCCGGAAAAGAAGGAATTCCTTATTGATATGAGTAGTCTATTATCCCTAATAAGCCAGGCCATCACATACACCCCCACTCAGAGGAACCGGCGTCCTCGTCGGGCCACAGGAACATTCCCTCTTGGCACATACGTCTGTGCTTCCAGTCTAGTACATGTGCCATGCCGTGTGCCACGACGGGTCACAGACGTCATGAACAACATGACCATGCACCTGTCCGCAAGCATCCGTGTAACCACGAGGGTCGGCTCTGATACCAACTTGTAACGCCCCGGACACACCCGCCAGTGGTCGTTACTCCTGGCAGGATCTAGACTGGCCCCATAGATGAATACTAGTCTTTTCTGCGCACTTTGTCCTCACTCATGCGCACCCGGGAGCAACTTCCCGGTCGGTCACCCATCCTGACACTACTCCAAGCTGAGCATGCTTAATTTTGGAGTTCTGTCCGAATGGGCTCCCGGAAAAGAAGGAATTCCTTATTGATATGAGTAGTCTATTATCCCTAGTAAGCCAGGCCATCACATTATATCCTTTGGACGGACTGTTAGACTATGAAGATACAAGATTCAAGACTTCATCCCGTGTCCGGATGGGACTCTCCTTGGCATGGAAGGCAAGCTTGGCAATACGAATATGTAGATCTCCTTCCTTGTAACCGACTCTATGTAACCCTAGCCCCCTCCGGTGTCTATATAAACCGGAGGGTTTAGTCGTAGGACCAAGAACAACAATTATACCATAGGCTAGCTTCTAGGGTTTAGCCTCTCTGATCTCGTGGTAGATCAACTCTTGTAATACTCATATCATCAAGAACAATCAAGCAGGAGATAGGGTATTACCTCCATCAAGAGGGCCCGAACCTGAGTAAACATCATGTCTCCTGCCTCCTGTTACCATCCGCCTAGACGCACAGTTCGGGACCCCCTACCCGAGATCCGCCGGTTTTGACACCGACATTGGTGCTTTCATTGAGAGTTCCTCTGTGTCATCATCGTTAGGCTTGATGGCTCCTTCGATCATCGATAGCGATGCAGTCCAGGGTTAGACTTTTCTCGCCGGACAGATCTTTGTATTCGGTAGCTTCGCACTACGGGCCAACTCGCTTGGCCATCTGGAGCAGATCGAGAGTTATGCCCCTGGCCACCGGGTCTACTTTGGAAGCTTAAGCTACACGGCCAACATCCACAGAGAATTGATCTTCGACGGATTCGAGCCCCTGCCGAGTGCTCCGCACGGTCACGATGAGCATGATTTAGCTGTACCATCGGACAGTGTTCAAGAGACCTCACCGGCAACCGCTCCGACCCTCAATTCGGAGCCAATTGCGCCATCCACGGAATGGTGGATAGACCCCGCCCCGGAGGCCGCATTCTCAGTGGCGATCGAGCCAAGTATCGACCTTACCCTTCATGAGAGCCGTGACGCCGAACTGCCGAATTCTTCCCCGGCTACGGACTCCGAACCGCCTGTGCCCGTGCCTATCGAATCCAACTGGGGGCCGATCATGGAGTTCACCTCCGCGGATATCCTTCAGTACTCGCCCTTTGGCAACATATTGAAGTCATTAAGGTCTCTCTCCTTGTCAGGAGAGTCCTGGCCAAACTATGGCCGGCCAGATCGGGATGCGGACGACGAAGAAATTCGCCTCCCACCCACCACCCACTTCATAGCCACTGTCGACGATTTGACCGACATGCTCGCCTTCAACTCCGAAGACATCGACGGTATCGACGACGATGCAGGAGACGAACAAGAGCCACTTCATCATATAATGTATACATGGTGGACACACCTAAAGAAAACGATGACGAGGAACAGAAGGAGGCAGCGAAGGATCGTTCCCTCGAGAAGCAGTCAAAGTGGCGGCGTAAGCGCCGCTCCAAATCCCGCGTCAGCGGAAACATCGATCATATAGACCCAGCGATAGAGCAGGGTGAGCCAGCGGACGACAAACACGGCATGGAACCATCGTCCGACCACGGCAACACGAAGAATCAAACTGAACAACCCGACTCCGGCGAAGATAACAGTCTGGATGACATCACACCGGACAGGCACCCAGAGCAACAAAATACCCATCAAAGACTTGTTGCCACTGCGAGGAGTCTGAAAAAGCAGAAGCAAAGGCTCAGGGATGCACAAGACACACTCAGAATTAGATGGAGTGAAGTGCTCAACACTACAGCAAAGTACGGCGCTAGTCGCCACACAAAGAGCTACCCGAAGCGAAAGCTGCTACCTGAATTCGATGAGGAGGCCTTAGATCCCCCGCAAACAAAAAACAAAACAGCCATCCAGTCAGATAGACGACCTCGTGGCCAACATAGAGCGGCAAACGATGCCGCACACAAGCCAGTACGCGATCCACGTGAGGGCTCGCGTCAAAAGGACGGCGCAGCCAGATCCATCTACGGGCCAAGAAAGCGCGCTCCAGCATGCAATGCAACACAACAAAAATCCGAACACCACGGTACACCCAAATACAGGGGTGCCTCACACCCCCTATGTTTCACCGATGAGGTGCTGGACCATGAATTTCCACAGGGATTAAAACCCATAAAGATAGAGGCGTACGACAGAATGACAGACCCTAGGGTCTGGATTGAGGACTACATCCTCCATATCCACATGGCTCGAGGAGACGATCTCCACGCCATCAAGTACTTACCCCTCAAGCTCAAAGGGCCAGCTCGGCACAGGCTTAAAAGCCTCCCAAAAAACTCCATTGCAAGCTGGGAAGAGCTCGAAGACGCTTTTCAGGCAAATTTTTAAGGGACCTATGTCCGACCACCGGATGTAGACGATTTAAGTCATATAACTCAACAGCCCGGAGAGTCAGCCCGAAAGCTTTGGAACAGGTTTCTCACTAAAAAGAACCAAATAGTCAACTGTCCGGACGCCGAAGCCTTAGCAGCGTTCAAGCACAGCGTTTGAGACGAATGGCTTGCCAGACACCTCGGCCAAGAAAAGCCGAGAACAATGGCAGCATTAACAAGCCTCATGACCCGCTTTTGCGTGGGCGAGGAGAGCTGGTTAGCCCGATGCAGCACCAGTGACCCAAGTACATCCGAAGTCAGGGACGGAAATGGGAAGCCACGACGCAGCAAAAACAAGCGCCGGAATAAAGAAGACAGTCCAAAGAGCATGGCGGTAAACGCCGGATTCAGAAGCTCTCGGCCAGGTCAGCAAAAGTTGCCCTCCAAAGGCAACAGAGACGAACTGTCTAGCCTAAACAAAATTCTAGACAAAACATGTCAGATCCACAGCACCCCCGATAAACCTGCAAATCATACCCATAGAGAATGTTGGGTCTTCAAGCAGTCCGGCAAGCTCAACGCCGAACACAAGGGGCAGGATACACCAAGTGAAGACGAGGATGAGCCTCGCAAGCAAAGCACTGGCGAACAGAAGAAATCCCCACCAGAAGTGAAAACAGTAAACATGTTACACGTGATAATGGGGAGAAACAAAGCGACACTCCTAGAGACACATGCCCCGGGGCCTATCACCGCGGAGTTCTGCCACTGGTCGTCCCAACCGATCACCTTTGACCATCGGGATTACTCGGCAAGTATCCGGCATGCAGGATGGGCTGCCTTGGTGTTAGACCCGATAATTGATGGATAGCACTTCACACGAGTCCTGATGGACGGTGGTAGTAGTTTAAACCTGATATATCAGGACACGGTCCGCAAAATGGGGATAGACCCAATAAAAATCAGCCATAGCAATACTACCTTTAAAGGAGTAACGCCAGGCCCAGAAGCCCATTGCACGGGCTCCCTGCTACTAGAGGTTATATTCGGCTTTCCCGATAACTTCCGCAGCAAAAATTTAACCTTCCACATCGCTCCGTTCCAAAGTGGCTATCAAGCACTACTCGGACGCGAAGCTTTCGCTCGCTTTCACACAATACCGCATTACGGTTCTCTCATGCTTAAGATGCCCGGTCCACATGGCATCATTACAGTAAATGGAAATATTGAGCGCTCCTTGCGCGCGAAAGACCGTGCGGCCGCCTTGGCAGCCGCACACTAGACTGCCTCACCAACTAGAGCATCTGACAGGTCGTTAAGACCACGGACACGGTTAGACAAGTCCAGTGCAGCTATATATAATTGATACATATGACCATCGTGCTACACCTGTCCAGGATACGACACAATGGAGACACAGGCGCAGACGTGCAGCAGGGACCCGTTCCAAGGATTCTTTTTAGATTAAGACCCTGCGTAAACCTTTTTTTACTGTCTCTTGTTGATACACATCCCCCGGATTCTCAATACAATTGAGAAGGATGCTGACGTATTGGCATGTGGCCACGTCAGAATATTGCAAGTACCTGGACACCAGGGGCTTATTACAGAGGGCACTGTTTAAGCCTAGTTTACATCATAAAGACCGAATACCTTAGGGAGTGTTCGGCGTCGCGAGTTTGGCCTTATATGCATCAACTCCGAATCATGTCTTTGGTCAAATGTTGGTTTTTCCTGGCTCCTGTGTTTTGCTGCCTTACGCTCCGCTCAATCGGCTAAGGCGGCACCAGGAGTACTACTGCGATTGTGCCCTGGTTCATCCAGACGAGCACCTCAGTAGAGAAAGCTGAAAACTGACTTTCATGATATAGTGTGCGACTGGTCAACCACTCGATGACCTAGCGGAATCATCGGGATTCCTCCGCCTTAGCGAAGGGCCGTTTCCCGGCCAGGCATGTACGCGCGCCGATTTCGGATGAGCGTGGAGCCACCCGGGGCTATATAGTAGCCCCACTGTCAAACTCCTCTGGCTAAGTGAATGTGTTAAAGCATTATAGTCCGATTGCCTAGTTCGCTGCGCTATCACCTCCTTAATGGACCAAGACGTTGGATCAAGTGTGAACATGCGTCTTCTGCCAACACCCCCGCATTATATGCATGGGGGCTGAAGCCGACGACTGCCATCTTTCAGGTTATATACATATATACATTAACGTCCGCACGGGAGGCATCATAGTACTTTCGGGCAAAATTATAAATACAGCCTTGATAAACTCAATAAAACATTGTTTTTACAATGGGAATACATGTCACTCAAACATAATATTCTTCGAGCACTGAGCCTCTATCGAATGAGCGTCATCAAGAACTTCTTCAAAGTAGTGCTCGGCAGCCCCTCGGCCTATGGCCGAACACTGTGCCGCAATAGTGGTGGCATCCATCTCCGCCCAGTATGTTTTGACACTGGCAAGGGCCATCCGCGAGCCTTCTATGCATGCCGACCTCTTTACAGCATCGATGTGTGGCACAGCACCAAGGAATTGTTGAACTAAGCTAAAGTAGCTATTCGGCCTTGGCCCTCTCGGCCACAGATGATCCACAATAGACCTCATGGCAAGTCCGGATAATCTATGGAGCTTGGCTCACTCGGCCATTTGCTCATTCAACAGCAGCGGACAGGCTGGAGCATGAAACTGTGACCAAAACAATTTTTCCACTTCGTGATCTTTCCGATCCTTGAAGTACCCGGCCGCATCAGCAGCACTTGCAGCCAAATCCACGTAGGCGTCCGCAGAACTCCATAGCCGGTCCAGAGGTGCATACTTCAGATCCCCGAACTTAGTCCGCAACAAGAAGGGCTTCCCAGATACAATATCCGCAGCTTGATGCAGCTCCTCCTTCGTCGCTCTAATTCTGGAGCGGGCTTCCTTGGCAGCCACCCGGGCCTTTGCCAGGTCCGTCGCCTTCGCCCGATTTTCTTCTTCAAGAAGCTGGTAACGGTCAGCAGCATCTTTTAACTCTACAGCCATCTTGGCTATTTTTTCTTTGCTCTCGCAATGCACGACCTGTTCGGCCCTTAACTCTTCGACCGCCTTTAAAGCGGCCGCATTGCTACTCCTTGCTTGCTCCTTGGCTTGGGCAAGCTCCGCCCGAAGGATCTCCACGGTGGCAGCTCCATCTGCAGTCACAACATATTAAAGATACTGGCATCATGCTGCTCTTATTATGTGACAATCACCAGAAAAATCACCTACCCTATGCCTCGTCAAGCCGCTTATTAACAAGCACGATGTCGGCATCTGCCGCATCCAGTTGCCGCCTTAGTTCGGCAAACCCATCAGTCCGGCTAGCCATCGGAGCTTCAACCACCTGCACATAAAGGCGGTCTGGTTATTACCTGGGACTATGATCCTCTGTTTGCCGCCGTTTTTGGCGACAACCAGTCTTAGGGGCTACTATCTACATAGGGCACATCTAAAAATGTGCGGTACTGTCAACAATGTACATCATTTCATGTACCTCAAAACCTGTCAGTAGACTCATAAAGGCTTCATTGCAACCCGCTTTCGGCGGACGAAATCCTTTCAATCATCGTACCCATCAACGTTTGGTGCTCTTCTGAGATAGCCTCTTGCTCTAGCAGATCCCTCAGTATGTCCGACCGCACACCAGACGGTGCCGGACTCTTTTGATTGCTCTCTTCAAGAGCCGGATACTGAGGACTTTGGGTGGCCATAGGATTACCTCCTGGACTTGCCGAATCAGGAGAAACCCTCTGCGACGACACCTTGGGATCGCCTGCCTCACGAGGCGGTATGGCAGGGGGAGGCGTTTCGCTCTCCATCATCTCTGGAAGAAGATCCCCTGAAGACGAGCTCTGCTGAGAAGGGCTAAGATCCGAACTGCAAGATAAATGCTTCGATTATTTTCCTCAGAAGTAAAGCGAGATATTTTCATTATTAAGTACCCTTTTACTTATAGCTCGATGGAGGGCTGATCCCCTTGAGGGCATAGTGCGGCCAGGGTATCCCCCAGGGCAGGACCCTTCGGCAGAGGTTTCTTCCCCCGTTTGGAGACCATTGTCTCCGGGTCCTCAGAGTCGGTTCTCTTCCTTCCCTGGGGAGAGGAAGTTTCAGTTCCTCCTCCCCTGCTAACCTCCTTCGTGGAGGCGCTAGCCTCCTTGCTCCCCCCTTTATCTTCTCCTGAGGGCGCTTGATAAGGCGCGATCTCCAGCATCCTGGTTAGCACGGGATTTGGTGAGGTCTCACGGAGGGGGCCGGACACCTGATCAACTTTGCCTTCGCAATCCAATCCTCGTCAAAGAGCAAGTCTTTTAGGGCAACGTTGCGATAAATAAACGGATAGTGTGTTCGGATGCGGGGCTACTTACTTGGGTATATGGGCGATTGCAGCTCAGACCTGCATCCTCAGTGATGTCCGGACACATTATTTCTGGTCTGAAGAACAATTTGTACATCTCTTTGTGCGTCATGTTGACGAAATGTTGAATAGCTCACGGTCCTTTGGGTTGAATTCCCACATGCGAAGGGGCCGACATTTGGAAGGCTGGACTTGACGAACTAGCATAACTTGCACTACCATAACTAGACTGAAATCTCTCTCAAAGAGATCTCGGATACGGCTTTGCAGTATTGGGACGTCCTTGGCTGGACCCCAGCTCAGCCCCTTGCTGATCCATGACAGCAGTTGTGGTGGGGGGCCTGCGTGAAAGGTGGGGGCAGCTACCCACTTGGCACTTCGGGGAGTTGTGATGTAGAACCACTCCCGCTACCACAATCTGGACACCTCTGGGAAGCAACCCTCAGGCCATGGAGCATCAGCGATTTTTCTTATTAAAGCGCCTCCGCATGATGCGTGCTGCCCCTCGATCATCTTCGGCTTCACATCGAAGGTCTTGAGCCACAGGCCAAAGTGAGGGGTAATGCAGAGGAAGGCCTCACATACGATAATAAATGTCGAGATGTGAAGGAGGGAATCCGGGGCCAGATCGTGAAAATCTAGCCCATAATAGAACATAAGACCCCTAACAAAGGGATCTAGAGCGAGGCCTAGTCCTCGGAGGAAGTGGGAGACGAACATGACGCTCTCGTTGGGTTCGGGAGTAGGGACGACTTGCCCTCGGGCAGGCAGCCGATGCAAAATTTCGGCGGTCATATATCTGGCCTCTCTCAACTTCTTGATGTCCTCCTCCGTGACGGAGGAAGTCCTCCATCGACCTTGAAGGTTGGATCCGGACATAGTTGAAGGTCCGAAGTGCCTAAACCTGAGCTTTGGGTGTTTGAACTCGAGGCGGGAGGCGGATTCGATTAAGATCGAGAGGAGAAAGCCTTTCCCCCTTTATAAAGAGGGTGAATATCAAGCGTCCTCCTCGTGGCCGTTTGGGACTTGCCTAAGATCTAGGAGTCCTACCCATCGGCACGGTTGAGTTACCCATGTCCGTATTGATGAGAATCCCATGATAAAGGGGACACAATCTCTGCTTCGAAACACGCTGAGATGGGTTATGAAAAACGATTCGAATAAAGACCTGGTTGTAGCGTGATGTCACACTACGGGTACGTCAGTAGATTAGATTTGTGGAAATGTTATTCTCTCTACGGTGGTATGTGGAACTTGTTTTGCAGAGCTGGACACGATCCTCGTGTTCAAAATCTTCTATGAAGTATTCGGAGGAGGAACCCGCCTTGCAATGCCGTAGACAATCTACGCGCCGGACTCATCGCCATTGAAGCCTAGTTCAGGGTCTACTGAGGGAGTCCTGGATTAGGGGGTATCCGGACAGCCGAATTATATCCTTTGGCCGGACTGTTGGACTATGAAGATACAAGATTGAAGACTTCGTCCCGTGTCCGGATGGTACTCTCCTTGGCATGGAAGGCAAGCTTGGCAATACGAATATGTAGATCTCCTTCCTTGTAACCGACTCTGTGTAACCCTAGCCCCCTCCAGTGTCTATATAAACCAGAGGGTTTAGTCCATAGGACCAAGAACAACAATTATACCATAGGCTAGCTTCTAGGGTTTAGCCTCTCTGATCTCGTGGTAGATAAACTCTTGTAATACTCATATCATCAAGAACAATCAAGCAGGACGTAGGGTATTACCTCCATCAAGAGGGCCCGAACCTGGGTAAACATCGTGTCCCCTGCCTCCTACTACCATCCGGCTAGATGCATAGTTCGGGACCCCCTACCTGAGATCCGCCGGTTTTGACACCGACAGCGGGCAATGCGGACTGTAGCCAAGGCCTTATGGCCATCCGACTCCCCTCCAGGGAGTATGGAGAAGCTGGTAGAGTTGTTCAAGGAAGTGCTGCGGCGTATCCTACTATGGAAGATATCGGCCTGCCGAGAGGGTGCGCAAGAGGCCTGGGCCATGATAAAGACGCGGTATACCAAGCTGGATCCGAATCACATGGCCCGGGTTACACCGTTAGGGTCGAATGGGGAAGAAATTCCTGTTAATTTAGTATATGGCCAAGTAGATGTGGCTGCTAGATACTGCCAACATGATTGTAAGTTAGACTGCCTGTTGGATGGTATAGAGGAGGAAGTTTTTGAGTCCTAAATGACTATGTACTTTCCTTCTAGCTAGATAATAAAAACAATTGTTATGGCTGACCTTTTCGATTCGACCTCTGGACCCTAAGGTGGAAAGTGTTTCCGTATACCCTAATGGTAGAATATACCGGGGTATGCATGGGAACCAGGCGTAGGGGTCATAGTTTCTTGAACAGACAATGTGTATCCGGCTATTTATGTTATATTACATTATGTAAGAAACATCTTCCAGTGAGAATAGTTCCCTTAAGGGTTCCTTTCCCTGGGTGTGCATGCGTTTAATGTGCATGTTCATACTATGATTGAAAAAATAGCAGAGTAAGTAACTTCCGGGGTTTCAGAATGGAACGAATGAAGGAACATCTTTAATTCGCCGACATAATATTCCCTTAAGAACGCTATCTTTCGGCTTCACCCAGTCTAAGGTACACATCCGGATGACCCGGCAGTAACAATCGTAGTGGTGCTCCCTTTATGCTCTAGACGAACTAACAGGAACGTAGGGCATAAGCACAGGAGCCAGGCAACCCAACTTGGCCAAAACTTAAGTCATATCGATGCATATAATGGCGAAGAAAAGGTACATATGGAAAAACGCATATGTGGTGAGCGTGATTCTCAAAGGATAATAGCAAGCTTCTGTACGAGAAGCCCCGAGGTATAATGAACGTACATATGTAGAGATGCACACATCAGGTAAAGACGGTCTAGCCGTACTAAAACCGTAAGGCTAAAGAGCAAAACAAAAAAAAGATAAAAAATGAAAAGAGAGAAAAAATAATGTTAATAACAGGAGGGAGGAGACAAACACAGAGTTCGGCGCTAGGCATAAAATTGTCGTAGTCTGGCCGCATTCCAGGGGTTCGGCTCCAAGTGATTGTCTGACGCATCACGCAGGTGGTATGCTCCTCCGACAAGAACTCCATCAATGATTAAGGGACTCTCCCACTTGGGCTTGAGTTTGTCCTTTTTCTTCTCCCGCAGGCGTAGAGCGAGTTCACCAACGTTATAAGTCTTGGCCCACACTTCTCTGCTTTGATACCTCCAAGCCTGCTGTTGATAAAATGCGGAACGGGCTTTTGCGACGTCGCACTCCTCCTCTAAGGCATCTAGGTTGTCCTGCCGAGCAAGCGTGGCTTCTCTCTCTTCGTACATGCGCACCCGAGGTGAGTCATGAATAATATCGCAGGGTAACACTGCTTCTGCACCATACACCATGAAGAAAGGTGTATACCAGTAGTGCGGTTGGGTTTGGTCTGCAGCCCCCAGAGTATAGAGTCACGTTCCTCCACCCAGTGCTTGTCTAATTCTTTCAAAGATCGCACTAGTCTAGGTTTGATGCCGCTCAAAATAAGACCGTTAGCCTGTTCGACTTGACCGTTTGTCTGCGGGTGATAGAGCGAGGCGTAATCAAGTTTAATGCCTAGATTAGCACGCTGGGTTTTCACTTCTTCAACTATGAAATTAGAGCCATTATCAGTGATTATGCTGTGCGGGACACCATAATGGTGTACCACGCCGGATATGAAATCTATTACTGGCCCTGCATCGGCCGTTTTGACAGGTTTGGCCTCTATCCAGTTAGTGAATTTATCCACCATGACCAGCAGATACTTTCTGTTATGGCTTCCTCCTTGAAGGGGTCTGACCATATCGAGTCCCCAGACCGCAAAAGGCCAAGTGATGGGGATTGTTTGTAAGGAAGTGGGGGCATATGGCTTTGGTTGGCCAAGAGTTGGCATCCGACGCAACGTTGGACAAGGTCCTGTGCATCTGCTCGGACCGTCGGCTAATAAAATCCTGTACTGAAGGCCTTGCTAACAAGGGCCCGAGGTGCGGCGTGGTGACCGCCGAGTCCGGCGTGAATTTCAGCCAAGAGCTGCCGCCCCTCTTCCTCGGAGATACATCGTTGAAGAACTCCGGTAGCGCTTTCCTTGTATAGCTCTCCATCATGAACCTTGTAGGCCTTTGATCGCCGGATGATGCAGCGGGCCTCATTCTGGTCCTCAGGAAGATCCTTCTTGTTAAGATAGGCCAAGAAGGGTTCGGTCCATGGAGCAATGACTGCCATGATGAGATGCACCGATGGTGTTATTTTTGTGGCTGAGCCTCCGATGATGTCATTGTTTCTAGAATCTGGGGTTATGTTCGGATCCGAACTAGTGTTGCCGTTTCCCCCTGCCACACCACGGATCGCTTAAAAAGCCTTTCCAGAAAGATATTGGGTGGAATGGGGTCGCTCTTAGTGCCGATACGAGCAAGGACGTTCGCCACCTCATTACTTTCTCGAGCCACATGGTGGAACTCGAGCCCCACGAACCGGGACGACATTTTTATGACGACATTACGGTAAGCTGCCATCTTTGGATCTTTGGCGTCGAAGTCTCCATTTATTTGAGATATTGCAAGGTTTGAGTCCCGGCGCACTTCTAGGCGTTGTATGCCCATGGAGACAGCCATCCGGAGACCATGCAATAAGGCCTCGTACTCGGCTGCATTGTTGGAGTCTGTGTATAGTATTTGGAGTATGTACTGAATGACGTCTCCAGTTGGTGACGTTAAGACGACGCCCGCCCCTAAACCCGCCAGCATTTTGGAGCCATCGAAATACATAACCCAATTGGAATATGCGCCGTACTCTTTAGGGAGTTCGGCCTCTGTCCATTCGGCGATGAAGTCAGCCAGTACTTGGGATTTAATGGCTCGAAGTGGTTTGTATGTAATATCAAATGGAAGGAGCTCAATGGCCCATTTGGTGATCCTTCCTGTTGCATCGTGGTTGTTTATAATGTCGTTGAGTGGTACTTTGGAAGCCACTGTGATCGAACACTCCTAGAAGTAGTGACAGAGCTTTCGGGATGCCATGAAGACCGCGTATGCTATCTTTTGATAATGGGGGTACCGGGATTTGCATGGTGTAAGGACAGTGGATACGTAGTATACTGGCTTCTCACGCGGGAATTTATGTCCGTCCTGTTCTCGTTCGACGACGAGCACGGCACTCACCACCTGATGTGTTGCCGATATGTATAACAACATCGGTTCGCTGACATTTGGCGCGGCCAGGATTGGGTTGCTCGCAAGAAGGGTTTTTATTTCCTCCAGTCCGGCTGTTGCGGCGTCCGTCCACTCGAAGTGATCGGTTCTCCTTAGAAGGCGATAGAGTGGCAGTGCCTTTTCTCCCAATCTGGAGATAAAGCGGCTTAGAGCTACCACACAACCCGCGAGCTTTTGGACTTGTTTAAGGTCTGTTGGCTTAGCCAATTATGATAGAGCTCGGATTTTGGCTGGATTTGCTTCAATTCCTCTGTTGGAAACGATGAAGCCTAGCAGTTTTCTGGCGGGGACGCCGAAAATGCACTTTTCAGGATTGAGCTTAATGTCATATGCGCGGAGGTTATCGAATGTGAGGCGTAAATCATCTATTTATGTTTCTACGCGCCTAGTTTTTATGACGATGTCGTCCACATAAGCTTCAACTGTCTTGCCGATCTGTTTCTCCAGGGATGTTTGAATCATGCATTGGTATGTGGAGCCGGCGTTCTTGACCCCGAAGGGCATGGTGTTGAAGCAGAATGGCCCATATGAGGTAATGAATGTTGTTGCAGCTTGGTCAGACTCCTTCATTTTGATTTGATGGTATCCGGAATATGCATCAAGAAAACACAGTGAGTCGTGTCCTGCGGTAGCATCAATTATCTGATCAATGCGGGGGAGGGGGAAGGGATCCTTAGGGCAAGCCTTATTGAGGTCTTTAAAATCGACGCACAACCACTAGGATTTGTCCTTCTTTGGTACCATCACCAGGTTTGCCAGCCAGTCCGGATGTTTTATTTCTCTGATGAATCCGGCCTCAAGTAGCTTGGCTAGCTCCTCCCCCATAGCTTGACGTTTGGGTTGGGAAAAGCGCCGCAGTGTTTGCTTGACCGTTTTGTATCCCTTTAATATATTAAGGCTGTCTTCGGCCAACTCACGTGGGATTCCTGGCATATCAGAAGGGTGTCAGGCGAATATATCCCAATTTTCGAACAGGAACTCTCGTAGCGCGGCGTCGACCGTTGGGTCTAATTGTGCTCCGATTGATGCTGTCTTCTTGGGGTCCGTTGGATGGACTTGGAATTTGACTATTTCTTCCGCTGGTTTGAAGGAGGTGGATTTGGGTCGTTTGTCTAGGACCACATCATCCCTATCCACCGTGGAGCGCAGCGCAGTTAATTCTTCGGCCGCGAGGGCTTCAGATAATGCCTCAAGGGCCAAGGATGTGGTTTTATTCTCAGCGCGGAGTGCTATGTCCGAATCACTAGCTAGAGTGATTATACCATTGGCCCTAGGCATCTTAAGCTTCATGTATCCATAATGGGGTACCGCTTGGAAGCGCGTAAATGCATCTCGCCCTAAGAGGGCGTGATATCCGCTGTTGAAAGGGGCCACTTGGAAGGTTATTTCTTCGGACCGATAATTCTCCGGCGTGCTGAATACCACGTCGAGTGTTATTTTTCCCGCACACCGCGCCTCCCGACTGGGAATAATTCCTCGGAAGGTCGTGCTACTTTGCTCAATGCAGCGCCTGTCTATTTCCATTTTGCAGAGTGTATCTTCATAGATGAGGTTAATTAATGCGCTGTCGCCGTCCATGAGGACCTTGGTGAGCCGAAGGCTATCCACGATTGGACAGAGGGCCAAGGCGGCTGGTGCTCGGACTGTCCTGTATTTTGGTTCGTCGCCGACATTAAAAGTAATAGCCGTGTCGTTCCAAGGGTTTATTGCTGCTATTTGATAGACTTCGGCGAGTCCGTGTAGTGCTCTTTTGCGCCTATTGTTTGAGGCGAATATCTCGAAGACCGTCAGTACTTTGGGGTCGTTGTCCTCTAGGGGGTGTTGTTCTGGGTTATTCTTGATGAGGATATCCTCGCCTCTCTTGGCCACTTGCCGGAGTATCCAACATGCTCTATGGCTATGACTTGGTATGTTATCTGGTGTTGCGTGTATTTTGCATGGCCCATCGAGCCATCCTTCCAGAACGGTTCCGCGCCCCCTACTGGACTTGTATTTCTTTACTATTGAGCCGGGCGTGTTGTAAGGGTGCGCCCTTTTAGCCTGAATGAGGGGTTGAGTGGGGACCGATGATTCCCAATGAGCTTCTTGAGTTTTCCAGGTGCTTTTCATTGCATTGTACTTCTGTACGATAGTTGCAAAGTCAGCAAAGTGTAGGATCCGACGGCGGTTGATGGCATTGAGGATTCCTTCGTCCCAGCAATTGTTGCGGAACACTGAGATCGCTTCCTCATCACGGCAATCTTTAATCTTGTTTTTGACAAGAAAGAATCTGGCCCAGAAGTGGTGGACCGTTTCCCGAGACTGTTGTTTTATGCTCATGAGAGTGCTTGTATTCGGGTGGGTGGGTGGATTTAAATCTGAATCCTGCCCCGGTTTTAGATCCGGAGTCTGAAGGTCTTTCGAACTTAACAGGTCGGGCTCCGGGATGTCCGCTAATTTCTTAGGCCCGTCGTCCGGTTCTATGTTCGGAGGGTAGGATGCTTCACCTTGCGGGTAGGTGTCCGGCTCTTCGAGACCGGAGATCCGGACATAGACCATCCTTAATATGGAGGAAGAGTCATCGACTCGCTCCTCGGCTACCGCTATCTGGTGGGTGATCGATGGAGATTTGATTTCTCTCTGATCGGGTTTAATCCCAATCTGATCGTAGTTTGTAGCAACCCCCAGGGTGGTGATGCAATCTAGGAGCTCGTTTAAAGACGAAAGCTCCACTTGATTGATACGTCTCCAACGTATCTACTTTTCCAAACACGTTTGCCCTTGTTTGGACTCTAACTTGCATGATTTGAATGTAACTAACCCGGACTGACGCTGTTTTTAGCAGAATTACCATGGTGTTATTTATGTGCAGGAGCAAACATTCTCGGAATGACCTGAAACTCCATGGAGCCACTTTTCAGAAAATAAGAAAAATACCTGCAAAATATGAAAGCCAGGGGGTCCACAACCTTGCCACGAGGGTGGGGGCGCCCCCCCTACCTCATGGCCCCCTTGTTGCATCTCCGACTCCAACTCCACCTCCATATATTGAGTTTCGATGAGAAAAAAATCAAAGAGAAGAAATCATCGCGTTTTACGATATGGAGCCGCCGCCAAGCCCTAAAACCTCCCCGGAGGGCTGATCTGGAGTCCGTTCGGGGCTCCGGAGACGGAAATCCGTCACCATCGTCATCATTAACCATCCTCCATCACCAATTTCATGATGCTCACTGCCATGCATGAGTAATTCCATCATTGGCTTGCTGGACGGTGATGGGTTGGATGTGATCTATCATGTAATAGAGTTAATTTTGTTAGGGTTTGATCCCAAGTGTCTACTATGTTCTGAGATTGATGTTGCTATGACTTTGCTATGCTTAATGCTTGTCATTAGGGCACGAGTGCCATGATTTCAGATCTGAGCCTATTATGTTTTCATCAATATATGAGTGTTCTTGATCCTATCTTGCAAGTCTATAGTCACCTATTATGTGTTATGACCCGTTAACCCCGAAGTGACAATAATCAGGATACTTACCGGTGATGACCGTAGTTTGAGGAGTTCATGTACTCACTATGTGTTAATACTTTGTTCCAGTTCTCCATTAAAAGGAGGCCTTAATATCCCTTAGTTTCCGTAAGGACCCTGCTGCCATGGGAGGGTAGGACAAAAGATGTCATGCAAGTTCTTTCCCATAAGCACGTATGACTATATTCGAAATACATGCCTACATTATATCAATGAACTGGAGCTAGTTCTGTGTCACCCTAGGTTATGACTGTTACATGATGAACCGCATACGGCATAATTCTCCATCACTGATCCATTGCCTACGAGCTTTCCATATATTCTTCTTCGCTTATTTACTTTTCCGTTGCTATTGCTATCATCACTAGAAAATACGAAAAACATTACTTTTACTACTGTTACCTTTTGCTACCGTTATCACCACTATCATATTACTTTGCTACTAAACACTTTGCTGCAGATATTAAGTTTCCAGGTGTGGTTGAATTTACAACTCAGCTGCTAATACTTGAGAATATTCTTTGGCTCCCCTTGTGTCGAATCAATAAATTTGGGTTGAATACTCTACCCTCGAAAACTATTGTGATCCCCTATACTTGTGGGTTATCAAGACTATTTTCTGGCGCCGTTGCCGGGGAGCATAGCTCTATTCTTTGAGTCACTTGGGATATATATCTGCTTATCATTATGAAGAACTTGAGAGATCCAAAAACCAAGATCTGTCCCTCAACTACGAGGGGAGGTAAGGAACTGCCATCTAACTCTGCACTTGATTCACCTTCTGTTTTGAGTAAGCTTGCGACACCTACACCTGCTTCTGCTATTCATTCTGATATGTCGCATGTTATTGATGATGTCACTTCTGCTATGCATGATACTTATGATGAAACTACCTCTATGCCTGATACTACTGTGCCACTTAGTGCTTTTCTTGATGAACAACTTGCTAGGGCTAGAGAAATTGAAAATATTGAATCTAATGATGCTGATGAAAGTGATGATGAAGAACCACTTGCCATTCCTAAGGGTTATGTTTTTGATCAAGATGCTTCTTTAGCCATTCTAGCTTGCAGAAATAGAACTGAACTTAAAAAATTATTAGCTAAATGGAGTAAGCAATCTCTAAATGCTAGAATGAAACCTGACCCTGCTTTTGCTACTTCACCTATCTTTGTTACTGATAAGGATTATGAATTCTCTATTGATCCTGATATAATTACTTTGGTTGAATCTAATCCTTTTCATGGTTATGAATCTGAAACTGTTGTTGCACATCTTACTAAATTGAATGATATAGCTACCCTGTTAACTAAAGATGAGAGAACTTGCTACTTTTATATCCTTAAGATATTTCCGTTCTCATTGAAGGGTGATGCTAAGATATGGTTTAATTCTCTTGATCCTGGTTGTGTGCGTAGTCCCTAGGATATGATTTATTACTTCTCTTCTAAATATTTCCCTGCTCATAAGAAACAAGCTGCTTTAAGGGATATATATAATTTTGTGCAAATTGAAGAAGACAGTCTCCCACAAGCTTGGGGGAGGCTTCTCCAATTACTTAATGCTTTGCCTGATCAACCTCTTAAGAAAAATGAAATACTTGATATCTTTTATAATGGACTAACTATTGCCTCCAGAGATTACCTGGATAGTTGTGTTGGTTCTGTTTTCAAGGAAAGAACACCAAATGAAGCTGAAATTCTATTGAATAATATGTTGACAAATGAAAATAATTGGTCACCTCCGGAGCCAATTCCTGAGCCTATTCCTAAACCAACTCCGAAGAAGAGGGGTATTCTATTTCTCAGTCCTGAAGATATGCACGAGGCAAAGAAATCTATAAAAGAAGAGGGTATTAAAGATGAAGATGTTAAGAAATTACCTCCTATTGAAGAAATAAACGGTCTTAATTTACCGCCTATTGAAGAAACATATAATCCAAATCCTTTACCTATTGAAGAAACTCATGGTCTTGATAACCCGACACAGGTAGTAAAGGTAAATTCTCTCTATAGATATGATAAAGTTGTAATCCCATTTACTAAAGTTGCTAGCCCATGCTTAGATGAGTTTGATAAATTTATGGCTAAGAAAGAAGATTTTAATGCTTATTTTTGTAGATAATTAAAATACAATTCAAATATGCTTGGACACTTGGGTGATTATATGGCTAATGTCAAAGGTGAACTTAAACTTACTAGTAAACATGCTACTATGGTTACCACTCAAGTAGAACAAGTACTTAAAGCTCAAAATGATTTTCTCAATGAATTGAATAATAAGAATAATGATAATGCTGTTAGAGTTATGACTAGAGGTGGTAAAATGACTCAGGAACCTTTGTATCCTAAAGGCCATCCTAAGAGAATTGAGCAAGATTCTCAGAGAAATAATATAGATGCACCTAGTCCTTCTAAAAGGAAGAAAAAGAAAAATGATAGGACTTTGCATGCTCCTAGCGATCCTATTGTTGAAAAACCTGAGAATCCAAATGATATTTCTATTTCTGATGCTGAAACACAACCTGGTAATGAACCTGAAACTAGTGATAATACTAATAATAATGTTCATGATGATGCTCCACCTAGTAATGATAATGATATAGAAATTGAACCTGCTATTGATGTTCATAACCCACAATCAAAGAATCAACGTTATGATAAGAAAGATTTTTTTGCTAGGAAACATGGTAAAGAAAGAGAACCTTGGGTTCAGAAACCCATGCCTTTTCCTCCCAAACCATCCAAGAAAAAGGATGATGAGGATTTTGAGCGCTTTTGCTGAAATGATTAGACCTATCTTTTTACATATGCGATTAACTGATATGCTCAAAACCAATCCTTATGCTAAGTACATGAAAGATATTATTACAAATAAAAGGAAGATACCGGAAGCTGAAATTTCCACCATGCTTGCTAATTACAATTTTAATGGTGGAAAACCAAAGAAACTTGGAGATCCAGGAGTACCTACTATACCATGCTCCATCAAAAGAAATTATGTTAAAACTGCTTTATGTGATCTTGGAGCCGGTGTTAGTGTTAGGCCTCTCTCTTTATATCATAGACTTGATTTGAATAAGTTGACACCTACTGAAATATCTTTGCAAATGGCTAATAAATCAACTGCTATACCTGTCGGTATTTGTGAGGATGTGCCTGTTGTAATTGCAAATGTTACTATTTTAACGTACTTTGTTATTCTTGATATTCCCGAGGACGATAGCATGTCTATTATTCTTGGAAGACCTTTTTGAATACTGCAGGGGCTGTTATTGATTGCACTAAAGGCAATGTCACTTTTCATGTTAATGGTAATGAGCACACGGTACACTTTCCGAGGAAACAACCTCAAGTTCATAGTATCAACTCTACTGGAAAAATTCCATTGATTATATTTGGAGGTTTCGAATTTCCTCTTCCTACTGTCAAGAACAAATATGATATTCTTATTATTGGGGATGTGCATATCCCCGTTGAGGTAACATAGTGTTATTCGAAATTTCTCCGGTTCCATGTTATTCGGAATGAGTTCGTTAACAAGACTTGATCAACCTTGTTAGTGGACTCCTTTTGATGACCATGAGATGGATGAAACTAGAAGGCACAACCTTCTATACCCTCCTTTTACCTTTTGTTATTTATTGAGTTCGGTTTACTTTTATTTTGAAGTTACTAAAAAATTTCAGAATTTTTCAGAGGAAGAAAAATGCTTAGGAAAATTTTCCAAGGTGGTTCTTCAAGGAAGCAAGGACCTAGGCTTGCAATGCGTGATGCTGATGAAGAGCCACCAAGAGACGCTCCAGTGCGTCCTTGTGAGTGGCCTTCTGAAAATTTTATGGATCGAGCGGGAATAAAACTAGAATTCAGCGCATATTTGCGTAACGCTGATCTCGTGAGCTTCGAGGAAGAGAAGTGCAGTCAGTATCATAATCTCACTAGTTCCTTTGTGAGGAGGTTTGAATTTTCAACTTCACATAATTCTCCAACTGTCCTGTTTGATCTTTATGATAAATCTTATACCATGGACTTAGAGGATTTTACCACTGCATGCAAACTTCCACAATGGGGTAGTATAAGGGATCCTCGCAAATCTGAATTTAGAGATTTTCTTGCTAGCATAACTGTGGGAGAATCTAGAGATATTACACAAGCTACCATAAGGAGCATTCACTTTCCTGCTATACATTATTTTGCCCTCTTCATAGGTAGATGCATTAATGGTAAAGATGTGGCATGTCACATGTGTGTCCCCGATCTCAATATTCTTAGGAGTGCTATGTTAGGAGACCAACCTTACAATTTAGGAGCCATTGTTGCACATAGGTTGCATCTTAATAGATTTAATGTAGATTTCTTTGGTGGAATTTGTGCAACCCGCGTAGCTAATTTTCTTGGTATAGATGTACGTGAAGATGATATTGAATTACCTCCTGCCTATCTAGATTTTAATGCTATGGTTCACCACCAGTTTGTCGAGAGGAACGAATCACCTCTCTAGTACCGACTAATCTTTGACAGACGCCATGCTGTCCGTATTACTCTCCCTGCTCTTGCTTTCTTTGATTATCAGGCAAGAGGAGGATACACTATTACCAGAGAGGAGGAAGATGAGTATGAGAGGAGAGAGGAGGCCGCTCGTCGCCATGCTGCAGCTCAGCAGGCGATAGCTGCTGCATCACAGTACGACCCCAGCTACTATTATGGATATCAGCCAGGCCAGCCGTGGCCATAGACCAACTTAGGCCAAAAGCCTAAGCTTGGGGTAGTACGTATTTCTCACCGGCATTACATTTATGCTCACACACTCATTGCTAGAAGTCGGTGCTCATACTTTTTCATTGTATCACCCATGCTAGTTTACTTTCCTTTTTATGCTTTCTTATTGTGTGTTTAATAAACCTTAAGAAAAACCATGATAGGAGAAGACCATGATTAAATTGTTTTGCTTGTTGGGAGCTTTCCCGTGTAAATAGTTTTATTTCTTTTCTTTTCTTTGGGGGTCGATAGGAGAAGACCATGATTAAATTGTTGAAGTGGATCTTATATGCATTATTGTTGATCTGACAAAAGAGCCCATATTGCCTTGTCATCTCCTGTTTATTGAATGCTTGCAGATTCCAGCTTAGTCCAATGTATGTGCACTATTATTATTATTCACACTGTTCGGTCGTGCAAGTGAAAGGCAATTATGATGATATATGATGGACTGGCTGAGATGAGAAAAGCTGGTATGAACTCGACCTCTTTTGTTTTTGTAAATATGATTAGTTCATCATTCCTGATTCAGCCTATTATGAATAAACATGTTTGCAATGAAAACTAAAGATCATAGTTTATTGTGCCATGCTTGATTAGCTATGAGTTATAATGGTTTACCTTGCGTGCCAACATGCTATTAAAATGGTTATGATGTGGTATGATAGGGTGGTATCCTCCTCTGAATGATTTAAGTGACTTGACTTGGCACATGTTCACGCATGTAGTTGAAACAAAATCAACATAGCCTTCACGATATTTATGTTCACGATGGATTATATCCTACTCATGCTTGCATTAGGTGTTGATTAATTTTAATGCATGTTCATGACTGTTGTCGCTCTCTAGCTGGTCGCTTCCCAGTCTTTTGCTAGCCTTCACCTGTACTAAGCGGGAATACTGCTTGTGCATCCAGTCCCTTAAACCACAAAGTTATTCCACATGAGTCCACTATACCTACCTATATACGGTATCTACCTGCCGTTCCAATTAAATTTGTATGTGCCAAACTCTAAACCTTCAAATAAATATCTTGTTTTGCATGCTCGAATAGCTCATGTATCAACTAGGGTTGTCTATATCTTCCATGTTAAGCGGGTTATTCTCACGAGATAAATGGCTGGTCACCAGGATGCCCAGTCCCATCCTTTATTCAAACTAAATCAAAATAATTGCAAACAAAACTCCCCCTGGGACTCTTGTTAGTTGGAGGCACTCATTGTTTCGAGCAAGCCATGGATTGATGCTTGTGGTGGAAGGGGGACTATAAACTTTACCATTCTGTTTGGGAACCGCCTATAATGTGTGTAGCATGGAAGATATCGCCATCTCTTGATTGTTATGTTGACAATGAAAGTATACCGCTCAAAATATTATTCACCTCTCTTTCAAAACCAAGCTCGGGCACCTCTACAAATCCCTGCTTCCCTCTGCGAAGGGCCTATCTGTTTACTTTTATGATGAGTCATCATCCTCTTATTAAAAAGCACCAGTTGGAGAGCACCGCTGTCATTTCCATTCATTACTGTTAGTTTACATTGAGTATGACTTTACTGGATCTCTTTTACCATGAATTACAATGTCTAGTCTGTCCTTGGTCTTTAAAGGTGCTCCGCATTTATGTTTTGCGGTCTCAGAAAGGGCTATTCAGATACCATCATGTTATATCATATTATGATTGTTTTGAGAAAGTGTTGTCATCCGAGTTTTATTATTATGGCTCGCTAGTTGAATATGCTATTGATATGAGTAAACTTGAGACCTATGCGTTATTGTGAATGTGGTTAGTTATAATCTTTGCTGAAAACTTGAATACTAGCTTTACATATTTACAACAACAAGAGCAAACAGAGTTTGTAAAAGTTTTTCTTTATCACTTTCAGTTTGTCAACTGAATTGCTTGAGGACAAGCAAAGGTTTAAGCTTGGGGGAGTTGATACGTCTCCAACGTATCTACTTTTCCAAACACTTTTGCCCTTGTTTTGGACTCTAACTTGCATGATTTGAATGGAACTAACCCGGATTGACACTGTTTTCAGGAGAATTACCATGGTGTTATTTATGTGCAGGAGCAAACGTTCTCGGAATGACCTGAAACTTCACGGAGCCACTTTTCAGAAAATAAGAAAAATACCTGCAAAAGATGAAGGCCAGGGGGCCCACCACCTTGCCACGAGGGTGGGGGCGTGCCCCCCTACCTCGTGGGCCCCCTGTTGCGTCTCCGACTCCAAATCCACCTCCATATATTGAGTTTCGATGAGAAAAAAAATCAGAGAGAAGAAATCATCGCGTTTTACGATATGGAGCCGCCGCCAAGCCCTAAAACCTCTTGGGAGGGCTGATCTGGAGTCCGTTCGGGGCTCCAAAGAGGGGAATCCTTCGCCATCGTCATCATCAACCATCCTCCATCACCAATTTCATGAAGCTCACCGCCATGCGTGAGTAATTCCATCGTAGGCTTGCTGGACGGTGATGGGTTGGATGGGATCTATCATGTAATCGAGTCAGTTTTGTTAGGGTTTGATCCCTAGTGTCTACTATGTTCTGAGATTGATGTTGCTATGACTTTGCTATGCTTAATGCTTGTTACTAGGGCCCGAGTGCCATGAATTCAGATCTGAACCTATTATGTTTTCATCAATATATGAGTGTTCTTGATCCTATCTTGCAAGTCTATAGTCACCTATTATGTGTTATGATCCGTTAACCCCGAAGTGACAATAATCGGGATACTTATCGGTGATGACCGTAGTTTGAGGAGTTCATGTATTCACTATGTGTTAATGATTTGTTCCGGTTCTCTATTAAAAGGAGGCCTTAATATCCCTTAGTTTCCATAAGGACCTCGCTGCCATGGGAGGGTAGGACAAAAGATGTCATGCAAGTTCTTTTCCATAAGCACGTATGACTATATTCGGAATACATGCCTACATTGTATCAATGAACTGGAGCTAGTTCTGTTTCACCCTAGGTTATGACTGTTACATGATGAACCTCATCCGGCTTAATTCTCCATCACCGATCCATTGCCTACAAGCTTTGCATATATTGTTCTTCGCTTATTTACTTTTCCGTTGCTATTGCTATCATCACTACAAAATACCAAAAACATTACTTTTACTACTGTTACCTTTTGCTACCCGTTATCACCACTGTCATATTACTTTGCTACTAAACACTTTGCTGCAGGTATTAAGTTTCTAGGTGTGGTTGAATTGACAACTCAGCTGCTAATACTTGAGAATATTCTTTGGCTCCCCTTGTGTCGAATCAATAAATTTGGGTTGAATACCCTACCCTCGAAAATTGTTGCGATCCCCTATACTTGTGGGTTATCATGGATCCATCTGCTTGGAGTGTTCGGAGTTAACACAAAGGGGGTCTTTGATGACCCGAGAGGTCATCGTCGGCTTAATGGCCGAACGGGCGGTCATGGTAAAGCTGCCCAGCCGGAGGGTTTGGCCTGGAGCCAGCGTTCCTCCGGTGGTGATATCATCCTTGAGAACAAGGCGATACATCAACCTTGTTGTCGATGGCACAGTGGAACTCTCAATGAAAGCACCAATGTCGGTGTCAAAACTGGCGGATCTTGGGTAGGGGGTTCCAAACTGTGCGTCTAAGGTAGATGGTAATAGGAGACGAGGGACACGGTGTTTACCCAGGTTCGGGCCCTCTCTATGGAGGTAATACCCTACGTCCTGCTTGATTGATATTGATGAATATGAGTATTACAAGAGTTGATCTACCTCGAGATCGTAGTGGCTAACCCCTAGAGGTCTAGCTTGTATGGCTATGGCAATGAGTCTCTTATCCGGACTAAGTCCTCCGGTTTATATAGACACCGGGAGGATCTAGGGTTACACAAGGTCGGTTACAAAGAAAGGAATCTACTTATCCGGTCGTCAAGCTTGCCTTCCACGCCAAGGAGAGTCCCATCCGGACATGGGTACAGTCTTCGGTCTTCGTATCTTCACAGCCCATCAGTCTGGCCCATGGCTAACGGGCCGGACGCCCGAGGACCCCTTAGTCCAGGACTCCCTCAATGACAGCCTTTTGACACAAGAGATGATACCAAGATATGCACTTATGATGTATGTATGCTATGGGAAGTATGATCACTAATGTGCACAAGTCACGTTGCCGGCAATACTCAAAGGCTAGTCTTGATGGGTAAGCGACGCAAAAAGAATAGGTTATGGTGGTTATTAATGTAATGGAAAGGGGTGGACAAAGATGTCGGCGAAGTTACCATCCTTGTTTGCGGTTGAGGGTGTCAAGAAACCAAGATGAGGTTACCGTGAAGGTCGTTGTTGATGACACGTCCGTGGCGAAGATGAGCGGCGGTGATGTCGATGTCGAGCCGTTCCTAGTTAGCCGAAACACCCTAGGAAATGATGAACCACAACTCAAACTCTCAAAACCAAAAGCGGCAAAATGTGTCAGAGTTGGTAGCGGTCAAGTGGTGGTAGTGTTGGATGTATTGAAAGGGTTGGCGGAAGTTAGGTGGTGGTGGTCGAGGGGGGTATGGAGAGGCGTAGGCGGTGGTGTATAAAACTGCACGAATTGCAGTTCCGGCAGAGGAAGCCAGATGATCCGGGCCAGGAGCCGGATGATCCGAGCGGATCTGGATTATCCAGGTCAGGGTCCGGATGATTCGGGCGGGTCAACTTGCTCGGGGAAAGCTTAGGATGAACTTGAAAATGCAGGAAAATTGGATGATTTCGCGGATTTTTGGATGGATTGCGAGGTGAAGATGGTGGGGGAAGGTAAGATCCACTTGCAACACAACAAATTCACGGTCCAACAAAACATCATCAAAACTCACAAATCAAGAGAAAAAAATTTCGGGGCTATTTTTGTGGGGATTTTTGAATTAGGATGAAAGACAACAAAATCAAGCTAGAAACTCAATGGGGAGGCTCCGAAATCATGATCAACGTGGCTCTGATACCAAGATGATGTAGGGTAGGAACCCTAGGGGCCGATCTTTCATGAAAGGAGCAGATCCCACGATGAACACGAGGAACACGAGGGGAAACACAAGGGGAAACACGAGAGAAACACTAAACCAACAACAAATAGTCACACATATGCTAGATCCTCAAGTACATAAGAGATCACACGATCCACGGTCAACTAAGGATGATACAAGTAGCACGATCTTCTCCGTGAAGAGGTCTTGAGGTTCTTCCCATGAAGGGGTATTGAATCCGCTTGGGGGATCTTCTTCGAGGAGGCGCTATCTCCGAGGAGAAGGTAACCAAGGGGATGAGCAAAGCTCTCACAAAAAATATGAGCTAATCCTTTGCTAATCATAGAAAGAAGTGGTGGAGTCATATATATAGGAGTTGGGGGTGAAGGGGTACATGAGCCTCGGCCCAACATCATGCATGCAGGCACTGTCCAGATGATCCGGATGTTGGTCCGGATGATCCGGGCTTCGGGGGTCTGGATGATCCTGGTCGACGTCCGGATGGTCCGGCTGTGTCATGGGCGCCGCGGGAGGCCCGGATGTCCTGGTCCTGGTCCGGACGTCTGGGTGTGGCCAGATGATCCGGGACTGGGGCCGGATGATCCGGCTTCGTGGTGAAGCTTCGGGTGTCCTCGGGCGGGTTGGCCGGATTCTCCTGGCCGTGGTCCGGATTGTCCGGGCTTCTGCTGACTTTGCCCTTTTTCTTCTCTGTCTTCACGTCCATCTTCCTCTTCAGATTCTCCTTGCTCCTTAGCGTCTCCATGGCTAACTCCTTGAAACCTGAGTATGCACAACGTCTCCATTTGAGGTAGTAGCCATGTCTCATATGCATCAACGTGGAATTGTGAGAGGAGAGATGTCACCTCGGTTTCGAGAGCTCTTGCACGTGCTCATGTCATGGGTCCGCTAGGACGATGGTAGGTCCATGGGGATGATCTTGAGATGCTCCGCATCAAGAGTTCTTTCATGAGTGGACAATTGAGATGCTTGAGATTTTCAATGAATATCATTTGAACAAGTATATTACTAGCCCTTGATGTCTACTACACAACCTTCTTCTTGTAGACGTTGTTGGGCCTCCAAGTGCAGAGGTTTGTAGGACAGTAGCAAATTTCCCTCTAGTGGATGACCTAAGGTTTATCAATCGGTGGGAGGCGTAGGATGAAGATGGTCTCTCTCAAACAACCCTGCAACCAAATAACAAAGAGTCACTTATGTCCCCAACACACCCAATACAACGGTAAATTGTATAGGTGCTGTCGGCGTTCTGGGAATTGGGGTCCCCAGACTTGCCTGCCTTCGGCCCGTGGCGTGGCAGAGCCAGCAGGCCGTACGACCCATCTTCACCAACAAAGCATCCAAGACCCTCGCGAGGGTCCAAGCCTCGTGAGGCGAATGACGTAAGACCTCCTCCCGAGCGGCCTAGTCAGGTAGGCTCGCCAGGAGCAGAGATATCAAGGCGTGGCAAACCTCACGAGGCTCTCGTGACGCGAGCCATGACGATCGACACCAGGCGAGCGCGAGCGCACGCAGCGTCCTTGTTTCCTCCTTGATGCAAAGGGGGAAAGCGCAGCCACGGAGTACCGAGGCATCAGGCAAAGGTTGCCATTTCGGTGCAACAAGACCAAGACCATGGACTGCAAGACAGAGGTCATCATGGAGCCCAAGACGGCGTCACCCCAGAGCTTTTCGCAGGCGAAGACCGCTTTTGTTAGGATAGCTGTTACTAGCTGCCCCCCCTTCAAATTAGCCCGCCATTGTTGGCTCCCTTCCCGCTCAATATTTGGGAAGAGGACCAGGGCCTCTATAAATAGGACTAGCCACCACCATAGTAGATGCATCTCATCTTAGCTTGAGGGAATCTACACACCACAAGTTCATACGCACAAGAACACCTTGAGCTCAGGAGGCTGTTCTTCCCCTTGTATTGTTCATCATCAGCCCAAGATGCAATCCACGACCACCACAATGGAGTAGGGTATTACACCACAACGGTGGCCCGAACCAGTATAAACCCTGTGTCTTTCTGTGTTGCGAGTTCGTCGAGTTCGTCCGCAAGATCTTAGCGAGCTAGAGCGTAGATCGGTAGGAGGGAAAGACTTCACGCGCACCCTAGTGTTCGAACCATAAGGGTTTGCCGGAACCCCACATCCGACATTTGGCACGCTAGGTAGGGGTGCGCCGTAGTTTCTCTTCCGTCGGTTCGTCGCTCCGTCGTCTCCATGGTGGACGCTCGCTGTGCTCGAGCTGAGCGTCGGGCTGCCCTCGCCGCCCGCGTCGCTCAGACGGCTCCCGTCGGCGGGCCAGCTCGTCGCTCTCTGTCCCCCGCCGCCAACGCTTCCACCGGCCCGGCGGGGAACGAGCAGCAGGCGTCCTCGCTGCATCCTTTAGTGCGGCAGGACGGCCACACCGCTACTCCATCACTCACCCCTGCTGGTTCTTCGTCTCACACGCACTGTGCTCCCATGGAGGCACGGGCCGTGCTCATCGCGGCGAACGAGCTCATGCGTTACCGCCCCGTCGATGACCTCTATGAGGAGTGGCTCGACCGAGTCGCCGAGCTTGTCCGTGCCGCAAGGGGCTCTCTGACGCCGTCCCACTCTCCACCTCCCCCTAAACCAGCCGCGGGCGATGGGGCTCATGGCACGCCTCCACCGCCTCGACCCCAAGACAGTGCCTTGGCACCAAGGAGAGCGCCTCCACGGCGTGATCCACCATGCCCGGCGCCCGCGCATGAAGAAAGAAGCTGCCAAGAAATCCCACGGCCACGAGAAGCTGCACCGGTGCTCCCTGCGCCACCTCGTCAAGACCGCGTGCTGCCTGCAGTGGCGCAACGCAGACCTTGCCAAGACCGAGCTCCGCCTCAGAAGCGGGCCCCGGCGACCATGGCTGGTTGCCGTGCCTTCACCCCCGAACTGCATAGCATCGCCTAGCCAGGCGAGTTCAAGCCAGATCTACCTCCTCGATACAACGACATCGCCGACCTCGCGGAGTTCATGCATCAAAGCAGCCAGCGGCGATGAAAAAGTCACGGTGAATTGGTTTCCCACGGTTCTCAAGGATGGGGCCCGCTCCTGGCTCCTGAACCTGCAGCACGGCTCGATCTCCTCCTAGGACGAGATGCGCGACCGCTTCGTCGCCAGCTTCCAGGGCACTCACGACCGCCCACCGGCCGCGGGCGATCTATGCGGCATCAAGCAACGACCAAGAGAGACCCTCCAGAAGTACATCCAGCGCTTCAACAACACCCACCTCAAGATCCCCAAGGTCACGGACGAGGCCATCATGTCCGCGTTTTCCGACGGCGTCCATGACGTCAAGATGAAGGAAGAGCTTGCTATCCACGAGGAGCTCCGCACATCTCAGGAGCTATTCAACCTGGCGACCAAGTGCGCAAGAGCTGAGGAGGGGCGCCTCTCTCTCCTTGAGCTGCCAGCTGCAGGAGTGGAGGAGAAGAAGGCCAAGGCCAAGGACGTGAAGCGCAAAGAGGCAGTAGTGCTCGCAGCGGAGCCCGACACCAAGTGAGGCAGAGACCAGCCCGAGTCGTCCAAGAATGGCCGACCGTTCTGCGCCTTCCACAATCTGAACACCCACAACACCGGCGATTTTCAAGAGCTCAGAGCCATACGGGAAGGACGCTTTGGTCGACACCCCGAGCGCAATGACCGGGGCTACGGCCACGGAGGAGGACGCGGAGGCGGACGCTGGGACGACCGTGGCCCGTGCCAGGAGTGGTGCGACCGGCCTCGTGAGGACCACTGGCAGGACCAACCTCGTGAGGGCGGCTGGAGGGACCCGCCTCGTGAGGATCGCCCCCAGGGCAACGTCGGTCTTCCCCCGTTGCCGCCAGCAAGAAGGAATGACGACCACCACCAGGATGAGGGGGTTGGGGCTTCCAGGAGCCGCGTACGATAGATTGCATCTTGGGCGGTGCTCAGGCCCCAGCCTCTCAGCGCACCTTCAAATAGTTCGCTCGCGAGCTGAACACGGCGCTCCCCAAGCTCGAGGCCACGCGCTCGCTCAGATGGTCCCAATGCGCCATCACCTTCAACTCGGCGGATCAGCTCAAATGCGCAGCCACCGCTAGCACCCTGCCTATGCTGTGTTCCCCAATCGTCAGCAATGTGCAGGTCACCAAGACTCTCATCGACGGCGGCGCAGGGCTCAACATCCTATCCGTCGACACGTTCGACAACCTCCAAGTGCCCTACGAGCAGCTCCAGCCAACCAAGCCTTTCTCAGGAGTGACTGACGGTTCCACCACACCGATAGGGCAAGTCTGCCTGCCTACCACCTTCGGGGAGCGCAAGAATTACCGCACTGAGCTCATCGACTTTGATGTTGCGCACATCCGCCTGCCGTACAATGCCATCCTCGGGTATCCAGCACTGGCCAATTTCATGGCAGTCACTCATCACGGCTACAACATTCTCAAGATGCTAGGAAGAGGGGGAATCATCACAGTCCCATGTGAAGAAAGGAATGCGGTGTGCTCCCTTGAGCACGCCTTCCAAGCCGCAGTAATCGACAACCCTGACAGCAGAAGTGAAGGCCCTCCGGAGACCATCCCCAAGAAGAAGCTGCTGCACCGCGCAGGACCCCAAGAAGATGGCGTCGCGTCAGGAGCCTCGTCAGGATCAGCGCCCGCTCCCGGGGCGCCTCCCTCCACCGCATAGGAAAGCGCGCCCGACGCCCTCCTTAGGAAGGACTCGGGGGCTCTCTCCTGGAGAGCCTTAGACCTTGCCAACCTCACAAGGGAGGCGCTTGGGCACCACTTGGAAGCGTGCTTCATGGCACGCTTTCCTCAGGAGAGCACAGGGAAAGGAGTGCCCACCACCCAGGAGTTCATCACCAAGACCACCCAAGAGCTACAAGACGCGAGAGCCATGCGCGGCGACAGCCGCTCACCGAGCGCGGCTCACCATCCAGGCGAGGGTGCTGAACTGCGCGTCTTCATCAACATCCCAGGGCTCAAGAGGGCCGCATCTCAGGAACGCTTTTGGCCATCACGTGCGGGCCGCTGTGAGGGTCCACCACACAACTACGTTCGCATGTAGTTCGGCTTGCCGAGCGTGGCGTCGGCCTATCAGCATAGCGTGCGGCAAGTCCTGGCGGCTCAGGAGGCCAGGTTCCACGCCGTTCCGGAGGAGATGGGGATGGTCTTCAGGAAACCTCCTGAGCCCCCAGAGCCTCTCGAGGCTTAAGGTCCTGGTGGCTCATGAGGAGCCATTCCTTCAACGCGTGGCTTCAGCTGCATCAACTCTACTTCGTCTACAGAACCAGGTGACATGTTCCAAGTTCTTTTAAGTTGGGAGCGCCCCTCAGGCTGCATTATTTCCAGGCCACACGGGTCCGTCCTTGTGGTATGTATCCCTTTTGCTTAAGTCTTTAGCTTACCTTACTGGGGGCGCCCATTGGGCTGCATCATACCTAAGCCGCTCGGGCCAGACCCAGTGGCATGTATCTTCCTGCATTTATCCAAGTCGATCTGCTCTTCATGCTTAACCTGCCGACGGCTATCGCCTGCTCGGTTGCCGCCCGCTGCGGGTCTGTTTATCCCATGAAACCCGCTTGCACATTAAAAGGGGGGCTCCTGAGCATCGCGACTCAGGAGCTCTTACTGGCTCTCCAGCCCTCACCCCCTGGCCTTGACCACGGCATCGCGACCTGGCATACCGACGGTGGCTGAGGTCGCTCGAGGGCTGGGACCTGAGGACGTAGAGTGCTTGCATCTAACCGCCTTGCAGGGACATACAGTAACCAAGACTCAAGACCAGGCGCAACCCTCCTTGAGGTAGGGCCTCGTGAGTCCCGCGCTGGCTCACGAGTGCCAGATACGCCTCGTAGCCCTGTCGTGCAAGCCACGTGTCAGGGCGGGGCTGTACACGCCGCGGGGGCTCCTCCCAGAGGGGGGCCCCATCCCACGCCCAAGTGGAAGCTCCATGCTCTGTGCTGGCTGTCGACACTGCCGAGGAGCGGCTATGCCCATGCACAAGTGGAAGCACTATGCTCCACGCTGGTGATAAACAACTGAGGGCGACCCCACGGTCGTACCAACCTCAGGGAGCCCAGAGCTCAGCGCCCAGCCTCACCACGATACCTCCCCTTGGGAGAGTCACGCGAGGGGGCTGTGCACGGGGGCTGCGCTCGGGTCACTCCCAAGCGCACGCCACCCAACCAGGTCGCCCAGACCTGGGCGTCACGCACTCCTCCCGAGGCCTCAGCGAGGGCAGGTATGGAAATTGTTTGAACGTCAACGTGGACTCCTGAGCATCGTGACTCAGGAGCCTAACTGGTCACGTAGCCCCTCACTCCTTGGTCCGTCCTGGTCTCTGGTCGGCCCAATGGCGGTTGAGGTATGCGTGGGGCCGGGCTCTGCCGACGTAGAACATTAATCTATCCTCATGAACTCTCCCTATATGTTGTTCGCACATCAAGGGGGACTCCTAACAATCGCGACTCAGGAGCCTAACTGGTCACCTAGCCCCTCACTCCTTGGACCGTCCCGGTCTCCGGTCGGCCCAATGGCGGTTGAGGTATGCGCGGGGCCGGGCTCTACCGACGCAGAACAAAGCAAATAGGAAGGAAAACGCAAAATCTCGAAGCAAATATTACAAGCATATTGTTCTCACAATACGAAATGAAAAGTCTAAACGCCTCCACGAGGCCTGATGTATGTCGCAGGAATAAAACGAGAAGAATAGCCGTAGGTCACCCCTGGATGTCGTCATCGCCTGTGGAAGGTGCTCCACCATGCACGACGATGCTCTCACCTTCACCACCAGCCGCAAGATCCACGACATCGCGACCTGGCATACCAGTGGCGGCTGAGCTCGCTCGAGGGCCGGGACCTGAGGACGTAGAGCACTAAGAAGAGTTCGGGAGAAGGAAAACTCGTACGGGCCGGCCCAGCTATGTCGCATAAGTTGGCGTGCAACCCTAGCGCAACATCAGGAATCACCGCGAAGTCATCAAGATAAGTCTCGCCCTCGGATCGGCTAAATATTTGGGCCTAGTAGTCGCGCACACCATGCCGCAACCCCGTTGCGGCCAAGTCATCTTCCTTTCTTTCCTTACCATGGCCGCTTGGGCGCTAAGGGGGACCTCCTGAGCATCGCGCCTCAAGGGCTCTTATTGGACCTCGGGCCGCGCACCTCCTGGCCTTGACCACGGCATCACGACCTGGCATACCAGGGATGGCTGTAGCCGCCTTGGGACTGGGACCCGTCAGCATAGAGCAACAAGCTATCACGAGGAAAGAAAGGGGGGGCCGAGCCTTAATGGGACACGCGTTCATCAAACCTTCATAACAAGGAAGATAAGTACAAAGGCATTGCAGATCCTTATATGGCCCCACGGGGTGATTCATGATTCTTCGCAGGAAACAAAAGCTGATGCTAAGGGGATCCTATCTACATCCTTCCGTGGCGGACGCCATCATCAAAAGTGGGCCACGGGAGGTCGGCGCCAACCCCATCCAGATCAGCGGTAGCGGCGGCCGGTGCCGTAGCCCTGCTCCAAGCACGGCGAGAGCTCGGGGGGACGTAGTTGTCGTCGCTCATCTCCGGAGTCTCGTAGAGCTCAGGAGAGCTGCTGGACTCCCAAGGGCTGCTACTGCTGGAGTGGTCGCGAGCGGAGTGCGCATCAGCCTCGTGCTCTTCTCCGGAGCAGCACTCCAGGCGATGGCCCTCGGTGTCGAAGACCTTGAAGAAGAGCGTGGAGGCACCGTCGTACTCGAAGTGGATCGCGAGGGCGCCCCTCGCACGATAGACCCGAGCGATCTCCCCCCAGCCGCGGGTCATGAAGATCTTGCCGGTGTTGACCGTTTCGATCTCCGCTCCGGTCGCCGGAGCGCTGTAGTCGGCGTACTGCAACTAGAGCTCGAGAGGCCCCCTCGGCGGAATCACTTCGGAGAAGAACCACAAGAAGTGGATCCAGGAGCTCAGAGGCATCGGTGCCCACAGCACCAACTCGCGCGAGGAGTCCGCGGCGTGGACAGCACGCGTCGCCGTGGCGCGGTGACCCCGGATGCGGAGTGGGCGGCACTGCTCGTCACTTCATCCTCCCGAGCCCTCGGCGTGGGCGTACAGGGGTAGCGGATACCCTGGAGGAGGCCTCTCGCACCAAGGCCTCGTCACCACCTGCATCGCCGCTTCATCGCGTCGTTGGATCGACCTCTTCTTCGGCGGGAGTGGCTCCGGGACATCCCGGGGGCTTTCCCCTTCTCTTCGGCGAAGAACCTTCTGATAGGCGCCATTGGAGCGAAGAAGCAAGCAAGCGAGGAAGAGATGGGCAACGGGGGCTCCGGCCCCCTCCCCCATTCATAGCAAGAGAAGGCCAACCGGCGTCTCCCACGATCACAGGTAATGATGGTTTTCCTCGCATGTCGCAGGGACATGTCAAGTCATGCAGTTGCCAAGGCAACATGGGGAAGCGAAGACGCCCACGTCCATTCAACTGCCATGCGTCAATCGGGGCCATAGGCTTTTGGGGCACGCGGTGCGCCGAACTTGACCCTTGGCATCGCTGCGAAGCCAAGCCCGCGCGCACATTGAGCCCGGGGGCTACTGTCGGTGTTCTGGGAAAGGGGGTCCCCAGACTTGCCTGCCTGTGGCCCGCGGCATGGCAGAGCCAGCAGGCCGTACGGCCCATCCTCACCAACAAAGCATCCAAGACCCTCGCGAGGGTCCAAGCCTCGCGAGGCGGACGAAGCAAGACCTCCTCCCGAGAGGCCTAGTCAGGCAGGCTCACAAGGAGCGGAGATATCAAGGCGAGGCAAACCTCACGAGGCCCCCATGACGCGAGCCATGACGATCGACACCAGGCGGGCGCCAGCGCATGCAGTGTCCTTGTTTCCTCCTTGGTGCAAAGGGGCAAGCGCAGCCGTGGAGTACCGAGGCATCAGGCAAAGGTTGCCATTTCGGTGCAACAAGACTGTCGGTGTCAAAACCAGCGGATCTCGGGTAGGGGGTCCCGAACTGTGCGTCTAGACCGGATGGTAACAGGAGGCAAGGGACACGAAGTTTTACCCAGGTTTGGGCCCTCTTGATGGAGGTAAAACCCTACGTCCTGCTTGATTAATATTGATGATATGGGTAGTACAAGAGTAGATCTACCACGAGATCGGAGAGGCTAAACCCTAGAAGCTAGCCTATGGTATGATTGTTGTTCTGTATGTTGTCCTACAGACTAAAACCCTCTGGTTTGTATAGACACCGAAGAGGGTTAGGGTTACACAAAGTCGGTTACAATGGTAGGAGATCTACATATCCGTATCGCCAAGCTTGCCTTCCACGCCAAGGAAAGTCCCTTCCGGACATGGGACGAAGTCTTCAATCTTGTATCTTCATAGTCCAGGAGTCCGGCTGAAGGTATAGTCCGGCCATCCGAACACCCCCTAATCCAGGACACCCTCAATAGCCCCTGAACCAGGCTTCAATGATGACGAGTCCGGCGCGCAGTTTGTCTTCGGCATTGCAAGGCGGGTTCCTCCTCCAAGTACTTCATAGAAGATTTTGAACACAAAGAATAGTGTCCGGCTCTGCAAAATACGTTTCCACATATTGCCATAGAGAGAATAATATTTACACAAATCTAATCTGCTGACGTATTCCGTTTTATTGTCCCATCTCAGAGTGTCATGCGAGGCGGTTTCCTTGGCACATCTTGTTAAAGCAGAGATCGTGTCCCCTTATTCCGGGATTCTCATCAATACGGGCGTGGGTAACCCAACCGCTTCTAGGACTCCTAGACTATAGGCAAGTCCAAACGGCCACGGAGAGGACGCTTGATATTCACCCTCTTTATAAAGGGGCAAGGCTTTTTATTTTTTCCCTCCCGTGCTCAATCGAATCCTTCCCCCACCTCGAGCTCAAACACCCAAAGCTCAGGTTAGGTGCTCCGAACCTTCAATCATGTCCGGATCTAGCCTTCAAGGCCGATGGATGCCTTCCTCCATCACGGAAGAAGACATCAAAAAGTTGAGGGAGGCTAGATATCTGACTGTCGAGGTTCCGCATCGGCTGCCCGCCCGAGGGCAGGCCGTCCCCTCCCCTGAACCCAACGAGAACGTCGTGTTCGTCTCCCACTTCCTCCGAGGTCTAGGCATTGCTCTGGATCAGGGGTTTGATGTTTTATTACGGGCTAGATTTCCATGATCTAGCTCCGACTCCTTTCTTCATATCACACATTTATTGTCGTGTGTGAGGCCTTCCTCCGGGTTACCCCTCACTTTGGCCTATGGCTCAAGACCTTTGAAGTAAAGCCGAAGATGATCGAGGGGCAACATGCAGCGTGTGGAGGTGCCTCAATATGCAAGATGACGGGAGCTCCATGGCCCAAAGGTTCCATTCCAGAGGTGTCTGAATTGTGGCAACAGGAGTGGTTCTACATCACGGCTCCTAGAAGTGCCAAGTGGGCGGCCGCCCCTGTTTTCCGCTCGGGCCCTCCACCACAACTGATGTCATGGATCAGCAGAGGTCTGAGCTGGGGTCCAGCCAAGGACGTGCCTATACTGCAAAGCCGCATTCGAGATCTCTTCAATGGAGATTTTAGTTTGGTTGCGGTAATACAAGTTATGCTGGTTCGTCAAGTCCAGCCTTGCAAACGCCGGCCCCTTCGCTTGTGGGAGTTCAATCCCGAGGGACCGCGTGTCATTCAAAATTTCCTCGGCCTGACGCACGAGGAGATGTACAAGTCATTCTTCGGACCTCAGGTAGAGTGTCCGGAAATCACCGAGGACGTGGGCCTGAGCAGTAACCGCGCCGCCGAACAGGTAAGGAATCTTCCGGCCGAACATACTATCTCTCATTTGTTACGAAGTTATTTCTGAGAGTTCGCTTTTTGACCAGGACTGGCTAACAAAGGCGAAGTTGATTCGGTGTTCGGCCCCCCTCCCTGAGGGTTTGGACAATCCGGTATTGGAAAAGATGCTCCAGGTCGCACCTTGCCCAGAGCCCTTGAAGGAAGATACTGGGGAGGATAATACGGGCGGACGCGGGCCCCCAACGCTGCCCATTCTAACCGAGGGAGCGAGCGTCTCCATGAAGGAAGACGACCGGAGGAGGAAAAGGACTGCGCCCGGGGATTCGGAAGCCGAAGCTTCCAAACGGGAGAAGAAGTCTCCCACAGAGGGTCCTACCTTGGGGGGTGCTTTTGCCGCACAAAGTCCGCGGGGGGATCAATTCTCCAGCGAGTCGTAAGTGACCCGAAATACTTTAATAGTACAGGTATGCCATCTTTTTCTTCTGAGAAAATAACCACCGCATATATCTTTGCAGTTCGGGCCTTAGCCCCTCTCAAATGAGCTCGTCTTCGGGGGATCTTCTTCCAGAGATGATGGAGAGCGAAACGCCTCCTCCGGACTCCTCCGCTCCGGAAGCGGGCGACCCCGAAGTGTCGTCGCGGAGGGCCTCTCCGAGTCCGGTGAGGCCAGAAGATAATCCCATTGACCCCCGAAGCTCCCAGTGTCCGGCTCCCGAAGAGAGCAGACAAAAGAGTCCGGCACCATCTGGTGTGCGATCGGATGTTCTGAGGGAGTTGGTGGGGCGAGCGGCCATCTCAGATGAACACCGTATGCTGATGAATACGGTGATGGAGAGAATCTCGTCCGCCGAAAGCGGATTGCATGAAGCTTTTATGAGTCTACTGACAGGCTTTGAGGTACGTAAAATAATGTATGATAGTCCTGCACATGCTAGGTGTGCCCTGTGTAGATAGTAGCCCCTGAGACTCTGGTTGTCGTCGGAAACGACGACGAACAGAGGATCATATTCCCAGGTAATAACCATACTGCCTCTATGTGCAGGTGATGGAAGCTCCGGTGGCTAGCCGGACTAGCGAGTTTGCCCATTTAAAACGGCAGTTGGATGCGGCAGACGCCGACATCGAGCTTGTTAACAAAAGGCTTGACGAGGCACAGGGTAAGTGTCATTATCTGGTAAACGCCACATAGTAAGAGCAGCATGATGCCAGTATCTTTAATATGTTGTGACTGCAGATGGAGCTGCCACTGTTGAAGCCTTGCGGGCAGAACTTGCCCGAGCCAAGGAACAAGCGAGGTTTGGTAATGCGGCTGCTTTGAAGGCGGCCGAAGAGTTGAAAGCCGAGAAGGCCGCGCATGGCGAGAGCCGAGATAAGATGGCCAAGATGGCCATAGAATTAAAAGCCGCCGCCGACCGTTGCCGGGTTCTTGAAAAGGAAAACCTAGCGAAGGCATCGGACCTTGAGAAGGCTGCTGCGACGAGAAAAGACATCCGCTCTGCTAGCCACGATGGTGACCAAAGAGACCCGTTCTGCCATGAGAGCGAAGAAGGAGGAGCTGCGTGAAGCGTGTGACATTGTGGCTGGGAAGCGCTTTTTTCTATGGAGGAAGTTCGGAGATCCGCAATATGCCCCTATGGATCGGCTGTGGAGTTCGGCAGACGCATATCTGGACTTGGTGGCGAGCGCTGTCGATGCAGCCGAATACTTCCGAGATCAAACAGATCGTGAAGTGGACAAGCTGTTCTGGTCGCAGTTTAACGTTCCAGAGCGTCCGCTTCCATTGACCGATCAGCTAGCCGAATGGGCCGATCTCAATAGGTTGTCCGGACTCGCCATGAGGTCTGTCGTGGATCAGCTATGGCCGGAAAGGCCAAAGCCGAACAGTTATTTTAGCCTGGTGCAGCAGTTCCTTGGTGCGGTGCCGCGCATCAATGCGATGAAGAGGTCGGCGTGCATAGAAGGCTTGCAGATGGCCCTTGCCCGTGTCAAAGCATACTGGGCGGAGATGGATGCTACCACTGTCGCGGCGCAGGGTTCGGCCATTGCCCGAGTGGCTGCCGAGCACTATTTTGAAGAAGTTCCTAAGGGTGCTCGTTCGATAGAGGCCTAGTGCTCGAAGAATATTATGTTTGAGTGACATGTATTCCCATTGTAAAAACAATGTTTTCTTAAATTTATCAAGGCTGTGTTTATACTTTTGCCCGAAATTATTGTGATGCCTCCTGTGCGGCCGTTTATGTATATATGTATATAACTTGAAAGATTGCAGTCGTCGGCTTCAGCCCCCACGCATACAATGCGGGGGTGTTTGCACAAGACGTGTATTCACACTTAATCTAACGTCTTGGTCCTAGTAAGGAGGTGATAGCATAGCGAACTAGGCAACCGGACTATAATGCTTTAGCACTTTCACTTAGCCATAGGAGTTTGACAGTGGGGCTACTATATAGCCCCTGGTGGCTCCGCACTCGCCCGGATTCAGGGTGCATACATGCCTGGCCGGGAAACGACCCTTTGTTAATGCGGAGGAATCCCGAAGATTCTGATTGGTCATCGAGTGGTTGAGCAGTCTCACGCTATATCATGATAGTGAGTTTTCAACTTTCTCTACTAAGGTGCTCGTCCAGATGAACCAGGGCACAATCGCAGTAGTTCTCCTGGTGCCGCCTTAGCCGATAGAGCGGAACGTAAGGCAGCAAATCACAGGAGCCGGGAAAACCCAACATTTGACCAAAGACATGATTCGGAGCTGATGCATATAAGGCCAAACTCGCGATGCCGAACACTCCCTAAGGTATTCGGTCTTTATGGTGTAAACCGGGTCTAAACAGTACCCTTTGTAATAAGCCCCTGGTGTCCAGGTACGTGCATTATTCTGGCATGGCCAAATGCCAAGACGTCAGCATCCTTCTCGGTTGTATAGAGAATCCGAGGAATCTAAATCAACAAGAGACAGTAAAAAAGGTTTACGCAGGGTCTTAATCTACAAAGAATCCTTGGAACAGGTCCCTGCTGCACGTCTGCGCCTGTGTCTCTGTTGTGCCGTATTCTGGACGGGTGTAGCACGATGGTCATCTGAAAAAGAGAGGAACTTAATTGAAAAGTTGTCGTGCAAAAGTTAAGTTATACTAAATAAACAATATACAGTTGATAATGAGTGAAGGTGAGCCTTATTGCCACTTTTGCGCGCGCGTTGAGCCCCTTGTATTGTAATAGGGGTATACCCATCAAACCTGTATTAATTACATATTGCTGAGCTAGACTCGTCTAGCCGTGTCCGTGGTCTTAACGATCTGTCAAATGCTTGAGTTGGTGAGGCCGTTTAGTGTGCGACGGCCAAGGCGACCGCACCGTCTTCGGCGCGCAAGGAGCGCTCAATATTTCCATTTACAGTAATGATGCCACGTGGACCGGGCATCTTGAGCTTGAGGGAAGCGTAATGCGGTATTGCGTTAAAGCGAGTGAAAGCTTCGCGTCCGAGTAGTGCTTGATAGCCACTTTGGAACGGAGCAATGTGGAAGGCTAAATTTTCGCTATGGAAGTTATCGGGGAAGCCGAACGTAACCTCTAGTAGCAGGGAGCCCCTGCAATGAGACTCCGGGCCTGACGTTACTCCTTTAAAGGTAGTATTGCTGTGGCAAATTTTTGTGGGGTCTATCCCCATTTTGCGGATTGTGTCCTGATATATCAGGTTTAGGCTACTGCCGCCGTTCATCAGGACTCGTGTGAAGTGGTATCCGTCAATTATTGGATCTAATACCAAGGCAGCCCATCCTGCATTCCAGATACTTGCTGAGTAATCCTGATGGTCGAAGGTGATCGGTTGAGACGGCCAGTGGCAGAACTCGGCGGTGATAGGCCCTGGGGCATATTTATCTGGGAGTGCCAATTTGTTTCTCCCCTTTATCTCGTGTAACACGTTTACTGTTTTGACTTCCGATGGAAATTTCTTCTGTTCCCCAGTGTTTTGCTTGCGAGGCTCATCCTCGTCTTCACGTGGTGTATCCTTCCCCTTATGTTCGGCGTTGAGCTTGCCGGACTGCTTGAAGACCCAACATTCTCTGTGGGTATGATTTGCCGGTTTATCGGGGGTGCTATGGATCTGACATATTTGGTCCAGGATTTTGTTTAAGCTGGACAGTTCATCTCTGGCACCTTTAGGGGGCGGCTTTTGCTGACCTGGACGAGAGCTTATAAACCCGGTGTTTACCGTCGTGCTCTTCGAGCTGTCTTCTTTATTCCTGCGCTTATTATTTTTGCTGCGTCGTTATTTCCCGTTTCCATCTCTAACTTCGGATGTACTTGGGTAGTTGGTGCTGCATCGGGCTAGCCAGCTATCCTTGCCTGCGCAAAAGCGGGTCTTGAGGCTTGTTAATGTTGCCATTGTTCTCGGCTTTTCTTGGCCGAGGTGCCTGGCAAGCCATTCGTCTCGGACGCTGTGCTTAAAGGCTGCCAAGGCCTCGGCGTCCGGACAGTCGACTATTTGGTTCTTTTTAGTAAGAAACCTGTTCCAAAGCTTTCGGGTTGACTCTCCGGGCTATTGAGTTATATGACTCAAATCGTCCGCATCCGGAGGTCAGACATAAGTCCCTTGAAAATACTCCTGAAAAGCCTCTTCGAGCTCTTCCTAGCTTCCAATGGGGCTTTCGGGGCGGCTTTTGAGCCAGTGCCGAGCTGGCCCTTTGAGCTTGAGGGGTAAGTACTTGATGGCGTGGAGATCATCTCCTCAAGCCATATGAATATGGAGGATATATTCCTCAATCCAGACTCCAGGGTCTATTGTTCCGTCGTAAGCCTCTATGTTTATGGGTTTGAATCCCTCTAGAAATCCATGATCCAGCACCTCGTCGGTGAAACATAGAGGGTGTGCGGCACCATCGTATTTGGGTGTACCGTGGTATTCGGATGTTTTTTGTGTCGCATTGTATGTTGGAGCGCGCCTGCGTGGTCCATAGATGGATCTGGTTGCGCCGTCCTTTTGATGCGAGCCCTTACGTGGATCGCGTACTAGTTTATGTGCGGCATCGATTCCCACTTTACGTTGGCTATGAGGTCGTTTATCCGACCGGATGGCCGTTTTATTTTTTAATTGTGGAGGATCTAAGGCCTCCTCATCGAATTCAGGTAGCAACTTTCACTTTGGATAGCTCTTGGTGTGGCGATTACTGTCGTACTTCGCTGCTGTGTTGAGTACTTCACTCCATTTGATTTTGAGTGTGTCTTGTGTAGCCTTGAGCCTTTGCTTCTGTTTTTTTAGACTCCTCGCCGTGGCAACAAGCCTTTGGTGGGCATTATGTTGCTCCTGGCGCCTGTCCGGTGTGATGTCGTCCGGACTGTTATCTTTGACGGGGTTGGGTTGTTTGGCTTGATTTTCCGGGTTCTCGTGGTTGGGCAATGGTTCACCCTGCTCTAGCGCTGGGTCTATGTGATCGTTATTTCTGCCGAGGCGGGATTTGGAGCGGCGTTTACGCCGCCGCTTTGAATGCTGCTCGAGGGAACCACCCTTCGCTGTGCCCTTCTGTTCCTCGTCGTTATTTTCTTTGGGTGTGTCCACCATGTATACGTCATGTGATGAGGTGGTTGTGCAGTGCCCGCTGGGCAGTGGTTCCTCTTCGACTCCCTCATTGTCGTCCATATCGTCAATGTCTTCAGAGTCGAAGTCAAGCATGTCGGTTAAGTCATCGACGGTGGCTACTAAGTGGGTGGTGGGTGGGCGGCGAATTTCTTCGTCATCCGCATCCCAATCCTACCGGACGTAGTTCGGCCAGGATCCCTCTGACAAGGAAAGAGACCTTAATGAGTTCAGTATGTCGCCGAAGGGCGAGTGCTGAAAAATATCCATGGAGGTAAACTCCATGATCGGTGCCCAATCGGATTCGATAGGAACGGGCGCAGGCGGTTCGGAGTCCGTGGACGGAGAAGGATCCGGCAGTTTGGCAACACGGCTCTCGTGAAGGGTAAGGTCGATATTCGGCTCGATCGCCGCAGAAGGTACGACCTCCGTGACGGGGTCTATCCACCCGTACACGGATAGCGAAACTGGCTCCGATTTGAGGGTCGGAGCGGCTGCCGGTGCGATCTCCTGAATACGGTCCGATGGTAGAGCTAAATCGTACTCATCGTGGCCGCATGGCGCACAAGGCAGGGGCTCGAATCCTTCGAAGATCAAGTCTCCGCGGATATCGGCCGTGTAGTTTAAGCTTCCAAACCTGACCTAGTGGCCAGGGGCATAACTTTCGATCTGCTCCAAATGGCCAAGCGAGTTGGCCCGCATTTCGAAGCTGCCGAACACAAAGATCTGTCCGGGGAGAAGAGTCTCACCCTGGACCGCATCGCTATCGATGATCGTAGGAGCGATCAAGCCTAACGACGACGACACAGTGGAACTCTCAATGAAAGCACCAGTGTCGGTGTCAAAACCGGCGGATCTCGGGTAGGGGGTCCCGAACTGTGCGTCTAAGGCGGATGGTAACAGGAGGCAGGGGACACGATGTTTTACCCAGGTTCGGGCCCTCTTGATGGAGGTAAAACCCTACGTCCTGCTTGATTTATTCTTGATGATATGAGTATTACAAGAGTAGATCTACCACGAGATCGGAGAGGCTAAACCCTAGAAGCTAGCCTATGGTATGATTGTTGTTCTGTATGTTGTCCTACGGACTAAAACCCTCTGTTTTATATAGACACCGGAGAGGGTTAGGGTTACACAAATTCGGTTCCAATGGTAGGAGATCTACATATCCGTATCGCCAAGCTTGCCTTGCACGCCAAGGAAAGTCCCTTCCGGACACGGGACGAAGTCTTCAATCTAGTATCATCATAGTCCAGGAGTCCGGCTGAAGGTATAGTCTGTCCGTCCGGACATCCCCTAATCCAGGACTCCCTCAAAGACCAAGACCATGGACTGCAAGACGGAGGTCATCGTGGAGCCCAAGACGGCGTCACCCTAGAGCTTTTCACAGGCGAAGACCGCTTTTGTCATGATAGCTTGTACTAGGTGTCCCCCTTCAAATTAGCCCGCCATTGTTGGCTCCCTTCCCGCTCAATATTTGGGAAGAGGACCAGGGCCTCTATAAATACGACTAGCCACCACCATAGTAGGCTCATCTCATCTTAGCTTGAGGGAATCTACACACCACAAGTTCATATACACAAGAACACCTCGACCTCAGGAGGATGTTCTTCCCCTTGATTGTTCATCATCTGCCCAAGAGGCAATCAACCACCACCACACTGGAGTAGGGTATTACACCACAACGGTGGCCTGAAACGGTATAAACCCCATGTCTTTCTGTGTTGCGAGTTCGTCGAGTTCGTCCGCAAGATCTTAGCATGCTAGAGCGTAGATCGGTAGGAGGGAACGACTTCGCGCGTACCTGAGTGTTCGAACCTTAAGTGTTTGCCGGAACCCCACATCTGACAGGTGCACTAGTTCGGCAAAGAGATGGTGGTACAAGTGCAATATGGATGGTAGATAAAGGTTTTTGTAATATGAAAATATAAAAACAGCAAGTTAGCAAGTCGTAAAAGTGAGCACAAACGGTATTGCAATGCTAGGAAAAAAGGCCTAGTGTTCATACTTTTACTAGTGCAAGTTCTCTCAACAACATAATTGGATCATATAACTATCCCTCAACATGCAACAAAGAGTGACTCCGAAGTCACTAATAGCGGAGAACAAACGAAAAGATTATTGTAGGGTATGAAACCACCTTAAAGTTATCCTTTCTGATCGATCTATTCAAGAGTCCGTAGTAAAATAACACGAAGCTATTCTTTCCATTCAATCTATCATAGAGTTTGTACTAGAATCACACCTTAATACACAAATCAACCAAAACCCTAATGTCACCTAGATACTCCAATGTCACCTCAAGTATTCATGGGTATGATTATACGATATGCATCACACAATCTCAGATTCATCTATTCAACCAACACAAAGAACATCAAAGAGTGCCCCAAAGATTCTACCGGAGAGTCAAGACGAAAACGTGTGCCAACCCCTATTAATAAGTTCACGAGGCCACGGAACTCGCAAGTTGATCACCAAAACATACATCAAGTGGATCACGTGATATGCCATTGTCACCACAGACAAGCACATGCAAGACATACATCAAGTGTTCTCAAATCCTTAAAGACTCAATCCGATAAGATAACTTCAAAGGGAAAACTCAATCCATTACAAGAGAGTAGAGGGGGGGAAACATCATAAGCTCCAACTACAATAGCAAAGCTCGCGATACATCAAGATCGTGCCAAATCAAGAACACAAGAGAGAGAGAGATCAAACACATAGCTACTGGTACATACCCTCAGCCCCGAGGGTGAACTACTCCCTCCTCGTCATGGAGAGCGTCGGGATGATGAAGATGGCCACCGGAGAGGGATTCCCCCTCCGAAAGGGTGCCGAAATGGGTCTAGATTGGTTTTTAGTGGCTACAGAGGCTTGCGGTGGCGGAACTCCCGATCTAGGTTTCTTTCTGGAAGTTTGGGTATATATAAGAGGTGTTCGAGTCGGGAACAAATCAGGGGTTCCGCGTGGCGGCCATGAGGTAGGGGGCGCGCGTAGGGGGGTAGGGTGCGCTCCCACCCTCGTGGGTGCCTCAGGACTCTTCTGGCCCATCTCCGATACTCCATGGGCTCCTTCTGGTCCAAAAATGATCTACGTGAAATTTCAGGTCAATTGGACTCCTATTGGTTTTCCTTTTCTTCGATACTCAAAAACAAGGAAAAACAAAAACTGGCACTGGGCTCTAGGTTAATAGGTTAGTCCCAAAAATCATGTAAAATATCATATAAATGCATATAAAACATCCTAGATGGAACAATGAAAAATTATAGATACGTTGGAGACATATCAGCCCTTGTGCATCTCATGTTGATCCTTTGCATCCTACCCTTGATGAGTCTATTGACATGATCCGTAATCTTAGAACTGTCAATTTAATCACTAGAGGATTGCCTAGAAACTTGTTTTCTAGCTTGCAAATCTTGGATGAAATTCTTGAGGAACTGCTCTTGATTGTTCCTACACCATATGACATTTCTTGAGGAACGATTTCCAAACTATTCCTTGCAAATCTTGGATGAAATTCTTCATAAGTCTATTGCCTTGAGTAAGATGATTTCCAATGATCCCAAATTTGGTGACTGTCTATTTGAGCTTACTAATCTTAGGCGTTCCAAAGGAGATGTTGGAATCATTAGCAATATCATCTCCGAAGCCATTAGAATTCATAAGGATGACTATTGTGATGACCATTTATCTAATGAATTACCCTATCTAGGAATTGATCCATCACAAGACAATGTTGAACATGGACACTATGATCAGGATGATGATAGTGACTTTGATCTCGATGAGTCTATGAGACACTTTGGTCTTATGGCTAATCTTCGCGGCTACATGGCTGGAGGAAAGGAATGGGTTCTTCATAGTGGGTGTACCAATCACATGAACGGAGACAAGGATATGTTTTGTGAGCTTGCTGAAAACGACGTCCCTCGAAAGTATGTCACTTTTGGTGACAACTCAAAGGGTAAGGTGGTTGGCCTTGGTAAGGTGTCCATCTCACATGATAGCTCCATACAAAATGTTATGCTCGTTGAATCTCTTGGATATAATCTACTTTCCGTATCTAGACTTGCTGACTTTGGTTTCAATGTCCTATTTACTGAAGTAGATTGCCACGTATTTTGTAGAGATAACCACAATATGGTCTTTACCGGTTTACGTAGAGGTGATCTTTACATTGTTGATTTCAGTAAAAAGGCTCAATGTAGAACTTGCTTAATTGCTAAATCTTCTAAAGGTTGGTTGTGGCATAGAATATTAGGTCATGTGGGCATGCGAAATCTTGATAAGCTTATTACGGGTGATCATATCCTTGGAGTGAAAGATGTTATATTTAACAAGGATAGATTGTGCAGTGCTTGTCAAGCAGGAAAACAAGTTGGAGGAAGTCATCCTGTGAAGAACATCATGACCACGAGAAGACCACTCGATCTACTTCATATGGATCTCTTTGGTCCCAATGCCTATAAAAGTCTCGGTGGTAACTCATTTGGTCTAGTCATAGTCGATGATTTTCAAGATTTATATGGGTGTTTTTTCTTGATGATAAATCGCAGGTCCAAAAGATCTTCAAGAACTTCTCTAGGAAAGCCCAAAATCAATTTGAAGTGAAGATCAAGAAGGTTCGAAGCGACAATGGAACGGAGTTCAAGAACGCAAATGTGGATACCTTTCTTGACGATGAAGGAATTTCACACGAGTTCTCAGCTACATACACACCTTAACAAAATGGAGTTGTTGAGAGGAACAACCGGACTCTTATTGAGATGGCAAGAACGATGCTTGATGAGTACAAGACGCCAAAACACTTTCGGGCGGAAGCGGTTGAGACAGCTTGTCATGCAACAAATCGCTTATATCTTCACAAGCTACTCGACAAGATGGCATACAAACTTCTCACCGGTAACAAACCCCAAGTTGGATACTTTCGAGTATTTGACTCAAAGTGTTACTGAGGGAGTCCTGGATTAGGGGGTCTCCGGATAGCCGGACTATATTATTTGGCCGGACTGTTGGACTATGAAGATACAAGATTGACGACTTCGTCTCGTGTCCGGATGGGACTCTACTTGGCGTCGAAGGCAAGCTAGGCAATACGGATATGTGTATCTCCTCCTTTGTACCGACCTTGTGTAACCCTAACCCTCTTCGGTGTCTATATAAACCGGAGGGTTTTAGTCCGTACGACACAACAACTACAACATACAATCATACCATAGGCTAGCTTCTAGGGTTTAGCCTCTCCGATCACGTGGTAGATCTACTCTTGTACTACCCATATCATCAATATTAATCAAGAAGGACGTAGGGTTTTACCTCCATCAAGAGGGCCCGAACCTGGGTAAAACATTGTGTCCCCTGCCTCCTGTTACCATCCGCCTTAGATGCATAGTTCGGGACCCCCTACCCGAGATCCGCCGGTTTTGTCACCGACATTGGTGCTTTCATTGAGAGTTCCTCTGTGTCGCCGCCGTTAGGCTTGATGGCTCCTACTATCATCGATAGCGATGCAGTCCAGGGTGAAACTTTTCTCCCCGGACAGATCTTCTTGTTCGGCGGCTTTGCACCATGGGCCAATTCGCTTGGCCATCTGGAGCATATTGAAAGTTACGCCCCTGGCCACCAGGTCAGGTTTGGAAGCTTAAACTACACGGCCGATATCCGTGGAGACTTAATCTTCGACGGATTCGAGCCTTTGCCTTGTGCGTCACGCGGTCACGATGAGTACGATTTAGCTCTACCATCAGATAGTGTTCAGGATATCGCACAGGCAACCGATCCGACCCTCAATTCGGAGCCAGTTGCGCCGTCCGTGGACGGGTGTATGGACCCCGCCACGGAGGCCTTAACCTCAGCAGCGATCGAGCCCAACATTGACCTTACTATTCATGAGAGCTGTGTTGATAAACTACCGGATCCCTCTCCAGCCACGGACTCCGAACCGCGCAAGCCCGTTCCTATCGAATCCGATTGGGCGCCGATCATGGAGTTTACCTCCGCGGATATTTTTCAGCACTCGCCCTTTGGCGACATACTAAACTCATTAAGGTCTCTCACCTTGTCAGGAGGATCCTGGCCGAACTATTTCCGGCAGGACTGGGATGCGGACGAAGAAGAAATTCGCGGCCCACCCACCACCCACTTAGTCTCCGAAGATATCAACGGTATGGACGACGATGCGGGAGACGAAGAGGAACCACTGCCCACAGGGCACTGGACAACCACCTCATCATACGATATATACATGGTGGATACACCCAAACAAGGCAATGGCGACGACATAGCGGAGGATGACCCCTCCAAGAAGCAACCCAAGCGCCAACGTCAACGGCGCCGCTCTAAGTCCCTCCAAAGCAAAAGTGGTGATACCGGCATAGGAGATAATAACACTCCGGATAGTGCCGAAGACAACAACAATCCCCTCCAGCAAGATTTAGAGTAGGAGGATGGAAGAGCCAGCCCTCCTGAGAGAGGGGCAGATGGAGAGGCGGAGGATGATAATTACATGCCCCCTCCGAAGACGAGGCAAGCCTCGGCGACGACGAATTCGTCGTACCATAGGATCCCATCGAACAAGAGCGCTTCAAACGCCGGCTTATAGCCACGGCAAATAGCCTTAAGAAAAAGCAGCAACAGCTTCAAGCTGATCAAGATCTGCTAGCCGACAGATGGACTGAAGTCCTCGCGGCCGAGGAATATAAACTCGAGCGCTCCTCCAAGAGTTACCCAAAATGCAGGTTGCTACCCCGACTGGAGGAAGAAGCATATGACGCGGCTGATCGGCCACCTCGTGGCCGCGTTAGAGAGGCATTCCAGCCAAAAACTCAGCCCGCACCCCGATGCCATTCAAATAAAAAGGCATGGGGAGATACGCCAGAGCTGCGAGACATATTGGAGGACAAAGCAAAGCATGCAAGATCGATCTATGGATAACGAGGGTGCGCCACTATGCGAGACAATAAATGTCACGCCGGATACAGTAAAAGTAATTCTGGCCGGGCCTAACACAGCGGGCAAGACCCATTCGAGCTGTGTCGCGATATAGCCCAATACAGAGGCGCCGCACACCCGTTATGCTTCACAGACGAAGTATTGGATCATCAAATCCCAGAAGGTTTCAAACCTGTAAATATTGAATCATACGACGGCACAACAGATCCCGTAGTATGGATCGAGGATTTCCTCCTCCACATCCACATGGCTTGCAGTGATGACTTACACGCCATCAAATACCTCCCACTAAAGCTCAAGGGACCATCGCGACATTGGCTTAACAGCTTGCCAGCAGAGTCCCTCAGCTGTTGGGAAGATCTGGAAGCCGCATTCCTCGACAACTTTCAGGGCACTTATGTGCGGCCACCGGATGCCGATGACTTGAGCCACATAATTCAGCAGCCAGAAGAATCGGCCAGGCAATTCTGGACTCGGTTCCTAACAAAGAAAAATCAAATTATCGATTGTCCGGATGTAGAGGCCCTAGCGGCTTTCAAACACAACATCCGCGACGAATGGCTAGCCCGGCACCTTGGTTAGGAAAAGTCGAAATCTATGGCAGCCCTCACGACACTCATGACCCGCTTTTGTGCAGGAGAAGACAGCTGGCTGGTTCGCAACAATAACATATCAAAGAACCATGGTACTTCGGATACCAAGGACGGAAATAGCAGGTCACCTCGCAACAAACATAAGCGCCGCATTAATAGTGATAATACCGAGGATACGGCAGTCAATGCCGGATTCAAAGGCTCTAAACCCGGTCAGTGGAAAAAGCCATTCAAACAAAGTACACCGGGTCCGTCCAGCTTGGACCGTATACTCGATCGCTCGTGTCAAATACATAGCACCCCAGAAAAGCCAGCCAATCACTCCAACAGGGATTGTTGGGTGTTCAAGCAGGCCGGCAAGTTAATTGCCGAAAACAAGGACAAGGGGCCACATAGCGATGACGAGGAGGAGCCCCGGCAGCCACACACCGGAGGACAGAAAAGGTTTCCCCCACAAGTGCGGACGGTGAACATGATATACGCATCCCACACCCCCAAGAGGGAGCGGAAGCGTGCTCTGAGGGACGTATATGCGTTGGAGCCAGTAGCCCCAAAGTTCAACCCATGGTCCTCCTATCCGATCACTTTCGATCGCAGGGATCATCCCACTAGTATCCGTCGTGGTGGATTCGCCGCACTGGTTCTGGACCCAATCATTGACGGATTTCACCTCACTCGAGTCCTTATGGATGACGGCAGCAGCCTGAACCTGCTTTATCACGACACAGTGCGCAAAATGGGTATTGACCCCTCAAGGATCAAACCCACAAAAATGACCTTTAAAGGCATCATTCCAGGCGTAGAGGCCCATTGCACAGGCTCAATTACACTGGAAGTGCTCTTCGGATCCCCGGATAACTTCCAAAGCGAAGAGTTAATCTTCGATATAGTCCCGTTCCGCAGTGGTTATCATGCACTGCTCGGGCGAACCGCATTTGCGAGATTCAATGCGGTACCACATTATGCATACCTCAAGCTCAAGATGCCAGGAACTCACGGGGTTATTACAGTCAGTGGAAACACAGAGCGCTCCCTCCGAACGGAGGAGCACACCGCGGCCCTCGCAGCAGAAGCGCAAAGCAGCCTCTCAAGGCAATCCACCAGTTTGGCATTTCAAGACCCGGACACCTTCAAGCGCGCTCGGAGCAATCGGCAACTAGACCGCCCGGCGAGATCTGAGCTCGCGTAGCAATGCGGCCCCCACCCTAGTCCCAGCCGAACGGCGAAACTCGTTCCACGCGTACATAATTACGCATTACAAATACCATGGGCACAGGTGGGGAGGGGGCACAACTACGGCACGCCCCAAAGGCGCGGCTTAAACCGCACTAGGGGCTTCCCGTTTCGTTATTTTTCTCTTTTTCAGGACCTTAATCTCTGGAAACCCTGTCCGGCAGCACTATTGCCGAACACATGTTGCAGCAACCAAGGAGGCAGAAAGCTACGTCACACCACGGAGTTCCTAGGTGGATTACAATAACGAGCGAAATATTTGATTTAATACTATTCCTCAGCTTGCCCTCGGAAATATTTAATACTCTTTGCTTATCGCACCATCTGTATCATTCTGCTTTAATGCACCTTTTTTGAATAAACAATGCATAACATCACGACCATTATTGCATTCTTGTTATATATATATATGTGTGTGTGTGTGTGTGTTCATTAATGACGCCTTGCAACCGTACACTTGGTAAGACCAATACACCAGGGGCTTACGTACCCCACAATATGGTGTGAAAAGTCTGAACACTTTCACAAGTGCGGCACCCCGAACTTATAGCATTATATGCATTAGCTCCGAATCATGTCTTTGGTCAAATGTTTGGTTTGCCCGGCTCCTATGTTTTGGTACCTTAAGTTCCGCTCTATCGGCTAAGGTAGCGCTAGGAGAACTACTGTGATTGTGCCCCGGTTCTGCTGGGCTGAGCACCTTAGTAGAGAAAGCTAAAACTGACTATCATGATAAGGCGAGAGACAGGTCGCTGTTCGGCGAGGTTTTTCGAGTCCCTAAAGACTTATGCCGCTTAGAGCGAGGTGCCGGCCCTGTCCGGCTTAAAGGCGTGTATCGTGCCCCGAATTCGGCCTTCTGAATGCCAGGGGCTTCGCCGAAATTTAAAATTATAGAATTATATGGCTAAGTGAGAGTGATAAACCATTATTAGTTCGGTTGCCTTGTTGGTTGTGCTGAGCACCTCCCTCGAAGGACCCAAACATGGGAACTAGAGTGCTCAGGTTTATCCCGAACACCCCAGCACTAGTGGCATGGGGGCAGAAGCCGAGGACTAGCCATCTCTTAGATTGGATAAACGGCCAAACAGAAGGTAATATTTTAAATTCACACAAGCGTTGCATAGCGCATATGAAACAAGTTTTCATCATACAGGATCACACGAGCACGTTCACTCAAATATTACATCCTTTGAACATTCATCCGCTACAAGACGGGCACCCTTCAGGACACCCTCATAATAAATTTCGGGGGTGCGATGCTCCTTGCCCTGCGGCGGCCCTTCCTTGATCAGCTTCACAACGTCTAGCTTGGCCCACTGCACCTTCACACGGGCGAAAGCCCGGCGTGCACCTTCGATGCAGACAGACCACTTGACGACCTCCAGCCGTGGGCAGGCATCCACAAGCCGCCTCACCAGGCCGAAGTAGCTATTCGGAAGGGCGTCGCCAGGCCACAGCCGGACAATAAGGCCCTTCATGGCCTGTTCGGCCGCCTTGTGCAGCTCGACCAGCTGCTTTAGCTGGTCGCTCAAAGGCATCGGGTGTTCGGTCTCAGTATACTGAGACCAGAACAGCTTCTCCGTTGAGCTTCCCTCCTCGGCCTGGTAAAATTGTGCGGCATCCGACACGCTGCAGGGCATATCTGCGAATGCTCCTGGAGAGCTCCGAATTCGTGTAAGTAATTGGTAATTTACTTTCACATGCTTGCTTTGCATATAGAATGTCTTACCCGCTGCTATTTTCTTCATCACATCAATCTCCTGGAGGGCCTTTTGGGCCTCGGCCTTGGCACTCTTTGCGCTCTCGAGGGCCGCCACAAGCTCAGACTCTCGCGTCTTCGAGTCAAGCTCCAACGCCTCATGCTTCGTCACGAGAGCCTGGAGATCTTGCGGCACCTTGCCCACACGATCCTCTTGCTTTTCCCGCTCGGTGCGCTCCTTGGCCACTTTATCTTCGGCCTTGGTTAGCACTTGCTCCAGGGTCGCCACCTCGGTCGTGGCCCCTGGCAAATATACGATGATCGTGTCATTTTGCAATCGCGTCTTCCTTTATATATACATATCTATAGACAGGGTATTACTTACCCTTGTTCTCCTCGAACTGCCTCTTGGCAAGGCCGAGCTCTTTCTTGGACCCTTCGAGGTCCTGCTTCAGTACGGCGACCTCCGCAGTTAGTGTGGCGGACGCCAGCAGCGAAGCCTGCATACGCATATTGACATACTCATATTAGACTCCTGGGATATTGTTTGATCCTCTGTTCGGCTTTTCTTTGTGAACATTGAACAGAGCATCAGGGGCTACTGTCTATGCGGTAATATTTTCCTATATTTCAAACACTTACCTCAAAGCCTGTCAGAAGGCTGGCATAGGCTTCAGTCAATCCGCTCTTGGCGGACTGAACCTTCTGGATCACCGCACTCATGATAGTGCGGTGCTCCTCGTCGATGGAAGCGCTGCGAAGCGCTTCCAGCAGATTGTTCGGCACCTCTGGATGGACAGAGGTCACCGGTACAGGCGTCTCGCCCCTCTTAGAAGGAGGCCGCCTGCCCGAGCCCGGAACCACTGGAGGTTCCAGCGTGGTGTTCGGCTGAGGGCCGAACTCAGAGTCCAGGAGGCCACCTTGAGGCGCCTCTGGGACTGTCTCCCCTCGACCCGGTGCCTCGTGAGATAGCACCTCGGCGTCGTTCGCAAGATGAGGGGAGGTGGAGGTCGGGACGGGATCGCTATCCATGTCTGATGAGCCCAGGGAGCCGTCCGATGATACATCGATACTGGCTCGTGGCGGCCTGCATAATCATGTTCGGCGTTAGCGAAAGCAGTGCGACAAAGGAACACTATGAGTTACTCTAGTATCCAAATACTTACGATCTCCCCAGGGGCTTGGCCCTGGGCAACCACTCATCTTCGCCTTCATCGGCGGTGGTGGAACTGTTCGGAAGGAGAGTCCTTCCCTTCTTGGACCCTTCGGCCCCCCAGTTGGGACGGCCTTCCTTTTCTTGTCTCCCCTGCCTGGAGGGGGAGCATCTTCTTCTTCCTCCTCGTCTTCAGGGGAGGAGTGTGCCGAAGAGTCACCGGACGATGAGTCCGATAACACCTGGCGCCGGGAACTCTTTCGGGTTCCCTTGGCCTTCTTGGTCTTCTCTGGCACCTTATAAGGAGCCGGAGTCAGCATCTCCGTCAGGAGAGCGTTTGCTGGGCCTTCGGGCAAAGGAGCCGGAATGTCGATCTGTCCGGCCATTTCCTGCCAGTCATGTCAAAGGAACGGGAGCTTAGATCCCCATAGAGTCAAACTATGTAAAACAAGTATCTTGTAAGAGGTAAAACAACTTACCGCACTGGCTTGGCGCTTCGCGCAGATTCCGCGATCCATGGTAGTAGGAGGAGGAACCTCGGCGCCCTTGAATAGCACCTTCCAGGCATCCTCGTCTGTTGTATCGAAGAGCTTGTTTATAGTTTGGTGCTGTGTCGGGTCAAACTCCCACAAGTTGAAGGCCCGTTGTTGACACGGGAGGATCCGGCAGATGAGCATGACCTGGAGTACGTTGACGAGTTTGAGCTTCTTGTTCACCATGTTTTGAATACATGTTTGGAGTCCGGTCAGCTCTCCCGAACTACCCCAGGACGAGCCCTTCTCTTTCTAGGAGGTGAGCCGCGTGGGCATGCCAGATCGGAACTCAGGGGCCGCTGCCCATGCAGGGTCACGCGGCTCGGTGATATAGAACCACCCCGATTGCCACCCCTTTATGGTTTCCACAAAGGAACCCTCCATCCATGTAATGTTGGGCATCTTGCCCACCATGGCGCCTCCGCACTCCGCCTGGCGGCTGCCCACTACCTTCGGCTTGAGATTGAAGGTCTTCACCCATAAGCCAAAGTGGGGCTTGATGCGGAGGAAGGCCTCGTACACGACGATAAACGCCGAGATGTTGAGGATGAAGTTCGGGGCCAGATCGTGGAAATCCAGGCCGTAGTAGAACATGAGCCCCCGGACGAATGGGTGGAGAGGGAATCCCATTCCACGGAGGAAATGGGTAAGGAACACTACCCTCTCATGGTGCCCGGGGGTGGGGATGAGCTGCCCCTCATCTGGGAGCCGGTGCGCGATGTCGTCGGGTAGGTATCCGGCTCTCCTCAGCTTCTTGAATGTTTCCCTCCGTGATGCAGGAGACCATCCACCTGCCTCCCGCTCCGGACATGGTTGGAGGAGGTTGAGGTGGGAAGTGCGGACTTGGGTGTTGGAGCTCGAGTGTGCGAAAATGGATGAGGAAAGGAGGAAGAAGGCGTGGATGAAAAGGTGAATCCTTATCCCTTTATATGGACGAAACTATGCGTCCCCACTAGCCTGGTAAAACTCGCTTATCCCCCAAACGCCATAATCGATGGCGCGGTTGGGTTACCCACGCCTGTATTGATGAGAATCCCGTAATAAGGGGACACGATCTCTGCTTTGACAAGACGTGTCAAAAAACTGCCTCGCGTTATGTGCGGGGCTAGTTAAAGGAAACAGTTCGAATAATCACCGGGCCATGGCATAATGTCGTGTTGTCAAAACAAATCAGCAAATTATATTTGTGGAAATATTATTCTCTCTACGGTGGTATGTAGAACTTATTTTGCAGGGTCGAACACTATCCTTGTATTCAAATCCTTTCGTGATGTATTCGGAGGAGGAACCCGCCTTGCAATGCCGAAGACAATACTGCACGCCGGACTCATCGTCATTGAAGCCTGGTTCAGGGGCTACTGAGGGAGTCCTGGATTAGGGGGTCTCCGGACAGCCGGACTATATTCTTTGGCTGGACTGTTGGACTATGAAGATACAAGATTGAAGACTTTTTCTCGTGTCCGGATGGGACTCTACTTGGCGTGGAAGGCAAGCTAGGCAATACGAATATGTGTATCTCCTCCTTTGTAACAGACCTTGTGTAACCCTAACCCTCTCCGGTGTCTATATAAACTGGAGGGTTTTAGTCCGTAGGACACAACAACTACAACATACAATCATACCATAGGCTAGCTTCTAGGGTTTAGCCTCTCCGATCTTGTGGTAGATCTACTCTTGTACTACCCATATCATCAATATTAATCAAGCAGGACTTAGGGTTTTACCTCCATCAAGAGGGCCCGAACCTGGGTAAAACATTGTGTCCCCTGCCTCCTGTTACCATCCGCCTTAGACGCACAGCTCGGGACCCCCTACCCGAGATCCGCCGGTTTTGACACCGTCAGTTACATTCTTGATAAGCATCATCATTCTAAATTTGCTCCTAATTCTCATGAAGGTTGCCTACTTGGTTATGGCTCAAACTCTCACACTTACCATGTCTACAACAATTTCACACGAAAGGTTGAAGAAATGGTAGATGTGAAGTTTGATGAATCTAACGGCTCACAAGTAGAGCAATTGCCAATTGATGTAGGGGATAAAGATCCTTTGGACGCAATCCAAGACTTGTCTATTGGCAAGATTCGTCCAACGGAGGTAAAGGAGAGTACCTCGTCCGTCCAAGTGGAAGCTTCTACCTCACGACAAGGTGAACCAAGAGTTGACATAGAAGCATCCACAAGTGGAACACGCCAAGATGAAGAAAACGAGGAAGTACACCAAGATGAACCTCATCAAGCTCCTTCTCCACCTCGGCAAGAGAACGACAACGTCAACAACGAAGAAAGACAAGAAGTAGAACAATATGATGACGAAGATGCTCCACCCCGACCCAAACAAAACCTCCCACAAGTTCGAGCACGAGTTTCAAGAGACCATCCCGTCGAGCAAATCTTCAATGATATCCAAACCGGGAGAATCACTCGCTCTAAAACTCGTTTGGCTAATTTTTGTGTACACTATTCATTCATATCTAGCATTGAACCTATGAAGGTTGAAGAAGCATTCAAAGATCCATATTGGATAAATACCATACATGAAGAGCTACACAACTTTGAGAGAAATCAAGTGTGGACATTGGTCGAGAAGCCCGACAACAACCACAACATCATCGGTACCAAATGGGTGTTTCGCAATAAGCAAGACAAAGATGGACAAGTAGTTCACAACAAAGCATGTTTTGTCGCCCAAGGCTACACTCAAGTCGAAGGTATGGCCTATGGTGAGACATATGCCCCCATTTCTAGACTTGAGTCCATCCGCATCTTACTTTCCTATGCTAATCACCATGATATCACCTTGTACCAAATGGACATTAAAAGTGCTTTTCGAAATGGTAAAATAGAGGAGGAAGTTTATGTTAAGCAACCTCCCGGCTTGTTAATCCTAAGAAACCTGATCATGTTTACAAAGTTCACAAAGCTCTTTATGGTCTTAAACAAGCTCCTAGAGCGTGGTACAAATGCTTGACCAAGTTCCTTATTAAAAAAGGCTTTGAGATTGGAAAGATTGATTCTAGTCTTTTTACTAAAAGGGTTAATGGTTAATTATTTGTGTGACAAATTTATGTTGATGATATCATATTTGGTTCAACTAACCCTCATTTTAGTGAAAAGTTTGGAAAGCTAATGTCGGAGAAGTTTGAGATGTCTATGATGAGTGAACTCAAATTCTTCCTTGGTTTGCAAATCAAGCAAACTAAGGAAGGCACCTTTGTTTCCCAAACAAAGTATACCAAGGACTTATTCAAGAAGTTCAACATGCAAGAAAGCAAAGGTATGAAAACTCCCATGCCTACTAGTGGACATCTTGACTTGACCAAGGATGCCAAACCGGTTGACCAAAAGGTTTATCGCTCTATGATTGGTTCATTGTTATATCTATGTGCCTCCCCTCCCGATATTATGCTAAGTGTGTGCATGTGTGCACGATATCAAGTGGCTCCCAAATAATGTCATCTTAAGGCTGTGAAAAGGATAGTGAGATACCTAATTCATACACCAAATTTTGGCATTTGGTATCCTAAGAGGTCCTCTTTTGATCTTGTTGGCTATTCCGACTCGGACTATGCCGAAGACAAGGTTGATAGAAAGTCCACTTCGGGTACTTGTTAGTTCATTGGTAGATCTCTTGTGTCTTGGTCCTCCAAGAAACAAAACTCGGTATCCTTATCCACCGCCGAAGCAGAATACATTGCCGCCGGTTCATGTTGTGCTCAATTAATTTAGATGACCCAAACTCTTAAATATTATGGGATCTATGTGAAACTTGTTCCATTGCTTTGTGACAATGAAAGTGCTATTAAGATTTCTCATAATCCCGTGCAACATTCTCGAACCAAGCATATTGAAGTTCGTCATCATTTCATTCGAGATCATGTTGCCAAAGGGGACATTGATCTTAAGCATGTTCGTACCGATAAGCAATTGGCGGATATATTCACCAAACCACTTGATGAGAAAGTATTTTTCCGTTTGAGAGGTGAATTGAACATCATTGATGCTTCAAACTTGGAGTAGAAACTCCATTTGGATACATGCAAGGCATGAGCCTTTGACTAATCCTTGATGTTTCTCTTATGATGATGATCATATGTCATGGATATATTTGCACCCTTGCATGCTATGTAACCATTGTAGGTGCTTGGATGAATCAAAATCTATGAGATTGCAAATCACTCACATCTTGAGCAATCTCTACATCACCAAGTCTCTACAATATGACGGTTGAAGACAAGGAAGCATGAAACCTTTCAACATATCCTTTGATCATTTCTTTATATCAAATTTCATTTGGTATTAAATTCATGATTGTCAATTTGGATACACAAGTGCTCTTCCTTGCAAGACTAACCAATGTAGGTAGATGAACTCAAACTACAAGTGGTGCTCCCAATCTTTGATGAGCTACATCAATCTTGAGCATTCCACACAAGTTCAACTACATGATCAAGTTCAACACCACCACCCAAGGTATGTTATTCCATCTTACAGAAGCTTTACCCCAAGTCATGGGTCAAGGCAACTCAATAAGATGCGAATACATCAAATGCGTAAACGAAAAATGGTAACCCCATTTTGAGCTTAAATGATGAGTATGACCTACGATCAAGTGTTCTCACTTGACTCCTCGGTCAATATACTCTAACATAGGTGACTTTGTCACTGAACAATTCTAGATGAAGTTCTCTAGCGTGTCTCTTTATTCTTGCATTTTTCTCTTGCATGTTTGTTTCCCTTCTCTTTTAAAAAAACATCATCTAGATTTCTTTTCTTTTTCTTTGTTTTGTTATGCATTTTCTGCATCCAATTCATTGCAAATCCTTCTGTTAATTCCTTGCAAATCTTTGTGAGATCTTATTTGCATAAGTGAGCTGAGGTGAAAAATTGCCCTTCCTTTGTGTTTAACTCGGTCACACCGGTCTGTCAGTCTCGGTTAAACCAAACCATTTTGGTGCAACTGAAAAATATAACTTGGTGTCACCGATTTCACTTCAGAGAAAGACAATTGCCACTTGTTCCTGCACTTTTGCTCCAGCTTCACTCAATGATTCTTGTCCTCTAACAGCATCACACTCTAAATGCTCCATTGCTCTGTGACGCAAGGACCAATCCTATTTTGACTCACAATCCAAAAAATCCCTTCTTGGAAATTGATGTCAAAGGGGTAGAGAGAGAGCACATCAAAGCTTACTCACTTAAAAAGGCAGAGAGTACTTCAAAGGGGAAGAATGCTTAATCCCATCAAACGGAGAGAGAGACCCCAGATTCTTGGTATTCAAGAGGAGAGAAGTCAAATGTCTTTAAGAGCGGAAATACATGTTAGTTTGTCTTATGTTTCTGTGCTCTGATCTGTTTTGCTCTCATTTTCTATTCCCTATATTCTCCCATTATCAAATATAAGATTCAGGGGGAGAAACACATCTAAGGGAACGAAATCTTGAATTCATTGCATATATTTATCCTTGGGGACATGCCTATATCCAATAGGAGTACCTAGTACTCATTCTTTGCATGTCATCCCAGTATTGGTACTCTTGTGGTTTGCCGTTTGCTATGTTTAGTAGATATATTTGTGTTACCTAACCTTGTTTACTCAGGTTCATCTCTCCCTAAGCCAGCTCAAGACCACAAGGTAAGTATATGCATCTCATCCATGTGCATGATGATCTCTTACTGATGTGCATATTGTTTGCAAGAAGGACTCATGAACATGAAGGTACAATTCCTATATCCACATAATTTACTATGATGCATATAGCCAAGATATATGTAACTCATTTCTTTCTCTATCATGATTATGCATTCACATGCTCTTATACTCTGCATTTACATGATTGCATACGTGTAGCTTTACCTTCTATTCCTTATATCTTTATCTAGAGATTTGATGTATGTTGTCATCAATTACCAAAAAGGGGGAGATTGAAAGCACAAGTGCTCCCTGGGTGGTTTTGGTAATTAATGTCAACATATCTCTTGTTGGACTAATGTTTTTATCTAGTATATTTCAGATAAGTTCAACATATGGAGTGGCGTGGACAAGTGGATGTGGAACCCCTTCAAGATGCTAAGGACAAAGGATTGGCTCAAGCTCAAAAGCTCAAGGCTCTGCATTTTCAGTTTAGTGATCCAAGATCACATTGAGTCCTTAGGAAAGTCAATACTATTAAAAGGGGATGAGGTGTTGCTTAATGGCTTGCTCGCTCAAAGTGCTTAGTGATATGATACAAAGCCCTAAACCACTTTCTCATATTCACATATGTCCCAAACCAAAAGTCAAACTCAGCCCTACCGATTTGATCCATCTGGCGCCACCGAGTTCACTTGACATAGCCACTGCTAGAAACCCTAATCAATTCGGTCTCACCGATCGGATCTCAGTCTCACCGAGATGGGCCTACAAACTCTCTGTTGCCTGTTGCAATTATTTTGGTCCCATCGAGATTAGAAATCGGTCTCACCGAGTTTGTGTAATTGGCCAAACCGAGATGAGGTTTTACCCTAACCCTAGCACATCGGTCCCACCGAAAATCCTAACGTTCACATTTTGAACTGAATTGGTCCCACCGAGTTTTGTGATTCGGACCTACTAAGTTTGGTGAATTGTGTGTAGCGGTTAGATTTTGTGTGGAGGCTATAAATACCCCTCCACCCACTCTTCACTAATGGAGAGAGCCATCAGAACATGCCTACACTTCCAACATTCATTTTCTGAGAGAGAACCACCTACTCATGTGTTGAGACCAACATATTCCATTCCAACCATATGAATCTTGATCTCTAGCTATCCCCAAGTTTCTTTCCACTCAAATCATCTTTCCACCAAATCCAAATCAGTGAGAGAGAGTTGAATGTTGGGGAGACTATCATTTGAAGAACAAGAGCAAGGAGTTCATCATCAACACACCATTTATTACCTTTTGGAGAGTGGTGTCTCCTACATTGGTTAGGTTTCACTTGGGAGCCTCTGTCAAGATTGTGGAGTTGAACCAAGGAGTTTGTACGGGTAAGGAGATCGCCTACTTCGTGAAGACCTACCCTAGAGAGGCAAGTCCTTCATGGGCGATGGCCATGCTGGGATAGACAAGGTTGCATCTTCGTGAACCCTTCGTGGGTGGAGCCCTCGGTCGACTCGCGCAACCATTTCCCTTCATGGGTTGAAGTCTCCATCAACGTGGATGTACGATAGCACCACCTATCGGAAACACACCAAAAATCTCCATGTCTCCAATTGCGTTTGCACACTCCAATCCCATCCCTTTACTTTCTTGCAAATTGCATGCTTTACTTTCTACTACTCATATACTCTTGCCATGCTTGCTTGAATGTATTGTGAATGTTTAAACTTGTGCTAAAACTCCACCTTAACTTGAAGAAATTAAAAACTGCTACTTTTCTTTGTTAAGAGTCTATTCACCCCCTCTAGACACCTCTTCTCGGTCCTTTCAATAACACTTCTATTAAAATGCTTAAAGAAGTTATTTTTTCAAGGTCTAGAGTCCCTAGATATGTAATGACTGATGGTGGTTCACACATTATTCATGGTGCTTTCCTTAAATTGCTTGCTAAGTATGACGTCGACTACATAATGGCATCTCCTTATCATCCTCAGTCTAGTGGTCAAGTAGAATTGAGCAATAGATAAATTAAATTGATCTTGCAAAAGATTGTTCATAGATCTAGAAAGAATTGGTCTAAGAAACTTGATGATGCATTATGGGCTTATAGAACTGCTTATAAGAACCCCATGGGTATGTCTCCATATAAAATGGTTTATGGAAAAGCATGTCACTTACCTCTTGAATTAGAACATAAAGGTTATTGGGCAATCAAAGAGCACAATTATGATTTCAAACTTGCGGGTGAAAAGAGGTTATTTGACATTAGCTCACTTGATGAATGGAGAACCCAAGCCTATGAAAATGCCAGGTTATTTAAAGAAAAAGTTAAAATATGGGACGTCAAAAGGATACATAAGTGTGAATTTAATGTAGGTGACCATGTCTTGCTATACAACTCCCATTTATGATTTTTTGCAGGAAAGCTTCTCTCTAAATGGGGAGGTCCTTACATTATCGAGGAGGTCTATCATTCTGGTGCCAACAAAATCAACAACATCGAAGGCACTAATTCGAAGGTGGTAAACGATCAAAGAATCAAACATTATATCTCATGTAGTCCCATAAATGTTGAGACCAATATAATCAATACCATAACACTAGAGGATTACATAAGGGAGACTTTCTAGAATGTTTCAGACTTCGCAAAGGAATAGGTATGTGGTACGATAAGTAAACTAACTCCAAAACGTCTCCAATGGCATTTTTCTCCGTTCTGGAATATTTAAAAAAAATTGGAAAATCAATAGTAGTCCAAAGAGCGCATGAGGAGGCGGCAAGGTAGGAGGTGCCTTGTGGCCACCTCGTGTGCCCTACGGACTCTTTTTTTCTTATGGAACACTTATTTTGGTCCATAAAAATTCATTATATAATCTCCTGAAGGTTTTGACTACCATAACACGGCAAAATCCCTTGTTTTCATTTCGAGCTGTTTTCTGCCAGATTTTCAAGGACGGGCATCATGTCGTCTCCCTCCTCCAACAATGTGGACTATGTTGCTTGGTTGATGCAGATAGAACTTAGGAGGGATGATGCCGAAGGAGTCACGATGGAGGAGGGCGAAGGAGATTCGCTTGAGGACCAGCCTGCAGCTTTGGAAAGAGGCACTCTCACAGGCATCTCCACTATTCCAAATCCCAATCAGGCAATAAGGACTACAAGAAACTATGAAGGCCAAGAGGTCCGAGAAGGGCTTCCCCCAGGAGGCCCTTGCACAGGTTACATTGGAACAACTTTCATAATTTGGTTCATTATTACGGAATGGAGAACACTCCTCATGCACATATACCCTCCAATTAGGACATATCCCGTCCAAGTGAAAGCAATGCAGGAAAAGGATCTTGATGGCCTGAAAATAAGCACTTCTGAAGGAGATTCAGAAGAAAGCGAATACGCTCCAACATGTGCTCCAAGAATTGCAAGTCCTGAAAGGTGCCTTAATGAAGCTGATGGATACATCTACAATTCCATCATCATCACCTCCAGAGAAAGAGATCTAAATATATGGGTATGGGTACTCCCCTTGGCTTGTGCCAAGCTTGGGGGAGGTGCCCTTGTATTGTATCACCATCACATGTTTACCTTTATCATTTTCTTAGTTCGATCCTTTTGTCTATATCTTGATGTAGTAGAGTAAAAGTTTTTAGTATGATCTAGTTTTCAGTTTTGCTTTGAGATCTATCTATGTAATCGAGTCCGTGAGTTATATAATAAAGAGTAGTTTGAGTTGAGGGCTTTTCTTTCTTGCTATGATCTTGAATGTATAAGAAAAAGAAAGAATAAAAGAAGTAAAAAGAACATATAATGATCTTATGAAGAGTGATGACTTCGTATATAAGAAGTATGATGAATAAAATTTATTGGGAGGTGACAATCATAGTTTTTATCATTGTTTCAATTAATAGGAAGTGATTAAGAAAGATAGGTTTCACATATAAATATATTATCTCGGACATCTTTTGTGATTGTGAGCACTCATTATAATATGATATGCTAAAAAGTTGATGTTGGACAAGAAAGACAACATAATGAGTTATGTTTTCGTATATCCGAATATAAGTTATATTGTCAAGGATCCTCCAACATGTTGAGCTTGCTTTTCCCTCTTATGCTAGCCAAAAATTTTGCACTAAGTAGAGATACTACTTGTGCATCCAAACACCCCTTAAACCAGTTTTGCCATTAGAGTCCACCATACCTATGGATTGAGTAAGATCCTTGAAGTAAGTTGTCATCGGTGCAAGCAATAAAAATGCTCTCTAAATATGTATGATATATTAGTGTGAAGAATATAATCTTTATATAAACTTGTGATATGGAAGAAATAAAAGCGACAGACTGCATAATAAAGTTCTTTATCACAAGCGGCAATATAAAGTGACGCTCTTTTGCATTAAGATTTTGTGCATCCAACCACAAAAGCGCATGACAACTGAAAGGACATGCGGTGCCCCCATGTGTGGTTTTGGTAATTGATGACATTCTCTCTGGACTAATGGCTGCATTGAGTTATATTTGAAGTATTTGTCCATAGGCTTTTCTTGAAGTCCATGTGTTGGTTTCAAGGAGTTTATGTGTTGACCAAGGTGCTATTAACGTATTATCCAAATATTGGTCATGTGAGTGTTGAGCTTATTGCAAGCATGTGTTGAAGAAAGAAGATTGTGTGATCATTCATGTCTACCTAGAAGACATCATCCAAACGAAGAGAGTTGGAAAGATTTGAGGTCGATCAAGACTAAGTCAAGAGTGAATCAAGTTGATCAACACACAAAGCGTATAAGATGTACCGAGGGATCAAGTGATCACATGGTATGGTAAGCATTGTCCATTATGCTTTGTGTGTTAACCCATGGTATTCGTGAGAGTTCTTTGTGGGGTTAGGTTGCGGTGTGCATGTTCAAGTGATGCATCACAAAGAGATCAAGTGCTTGAAGATTGACATCCATTGTGGTGACAATGGACTTATGAAGATGTGCCGAAGAGTGGCTCACCCATAGTGGAGTATGGGGGAGCAATCTACTAGTCTTCACCGAGCCGACGCAATAAAGAAAGGTGGTCCTACTTGAGAAAGTCAAGATCGTCTACATCTAGCTCAATTGGAATTTGTGCAAGGCAAAGGTTTGGCCTTGATAGGTTCTTTATTTTACCAGTCTAATGGTGGTTGTTTGGAGACCGGGTTATAGGATCGATTGCCGTACTATCAAGGGGGGCTCTCAAGTGAGTAGCTTGATCGTATGGTTCATAGAGACCTCAAACCATTGCATGCTTGCATCATCTTTCTTTGTTCTTGTTTGGTTTTCTCCTTGTGAGATTTGCATCTTATAGTCACGTTCTTGATAAGCTCAGGTTCATCGAAAACGTAGTTCACATGCTTCTTCTATTGTGTTTTTGGTGTTGGAGGTTTTACCGGTCTTATTCGAGGAAGGGTTCTCACCATTTTATTATGGGCCTTTTCTAATTTCCTTATTTTTCCTATTTCTATCAATATTGTGTTAGCCCTTGTCGCTAGTTTTCCAACAAAGTTGGTTTCGTTGAATTCGGAGTCCGTTTGCAGAACTTGTGTCAGTTTTGGTGTCCTTAAAAGGCTGCAGCGGTACTACTGCTCATGGGAGCGGTACTACTGCTTGGAGGGCATGTAATTTTTTACTACCGCGGCTACTTCCGTGGCTACTTCCGCTCCGTACCAAAAAACACGTCTCAAGTCAAGCGGTGGTAGGCACGGGTGTATTTTTTTAGTACCGCTTGCAAGCAGTAGTGCCGCTACCCTTTGAGGTAGTACCGCTGCCCCTAGTGGTACTACTGTGAGGACAAGCGGTAGTACCGCTCTGTGCGGGTTGTGAGCATAACGGTTCGATTTTTCCCACCTATAAAAGGGGGTTCTTGGTGTTTTCCTTCTTTTTCTTCCTCTCATTTTCCTCCCTAGCATTATTTGCTTTGGTGGGATTTGGGAGAGAAGGACTTGGGCCCTCCGTGTGCCCATGCCATTGCATTTGGTGCATTGGTTTGAGTTCTCCACGGTGATACGTGGAAGTTTCAAGTTGAGAAGCTTATCACTCTTGGGTTCTTGGTACCCTTGAGCTTGTTCCTCTTGGGTGCCTCGGTGCCCTAGACGGTTGGTGGTGTTCGGAGCTCAATCATTGTGGTGTAAAGCTCTGGGCAACTGCCAGGGTCTCCAATTAGGTTGTGGAGATCACCCCGAGCAAATTGACGGGTTCCGGTGACCGCCCCCAAGGGTTGCCAAAGTGTACAGGTTCGGTGACCACCCCAAGGGTTACCGTTTGTACGGATTTGGTGACCGCCCTCAAGGGTCCCTTAGTGGAATCACATCTTGCATTGTGCTAGGGCGTGAGGAGATTACGGTGGCCCTAATGGCTTCTTGGGAAGCATTATACCTCCACATCGCTCGAAACGGAGATTAGCATCCACAAGGGTGTGAACTTCGTGATACATCATCGTCCCCACGTGGCTCGGTTATCTCTTACCCGATCCCTTTACTTATGCACTTTACTTTGTGATAGCAATATTGTTTCTTGTCATATATCTTGCTATCACATAGTAGTTTATGTTGATTAGCATAAGTTTTTGGTGCACATAGGTGAGCCTAGCACTACTAGGAAAAGGCTAATTAGTGGCGCACCTGTTTTGGCCATTAAGGGCGCACTACAGGTGCACCACTATCATCACGCCACTAGTAACTAATACTAATGGCGCACCCCTGGTGCGCCATTAGTATACCAGACAATAGTGGCGCACCAGGGAGTGCGCCATTAGTATGTCAAACAGTGCGCCTTTACTATGTCTCCCAGGGGGGCATATTTACCTTGTGCTCTGGGTTACTAATGGCGCACTTCTAGGTAGTGCGCCACTAGTGTGTTTATTGCAGTGCACCACTAAAGTGCACTGTGGTGCGCCACTATTATGAATATTAGGATTTTTTTCTTTTCTGATATTTGCACAGGTTACAAAATATATTACTGCACAGAATATAGAAAACATAACATATAAACAGTAGATTCATCAAATACAATAGAAGATTAGTCTCCGAATACAATTCATCATATTAGTCTCCGAATTCAAATGACCGAACAAAGTTAGAACATTACAAGTCTCGAGACTGCGAGTAGCGAGTTTTTCTTCACATTACAAGTCGATATCGATCATCTAAACTACCATCACATAGAAGAGAGCCGCGGTCATCACGATGAGCATCATCGTGATGAAACTGGTCTTCATTTGGTTCCTCCTCCGCTCCTTCCTCTCTCCCGCTAGATAGCGCGCATATCTAGCTTCCGCCTCCGCCCTAGTGGTGTACCCTTTGTAACTGTTATCGCTGAAACGGTGAACCTGTCTCCGACACTCCTCCCAGTCGTCGTAGACTCAGGGAACCTTACCCTTGTACACGACATACGACGACATCTCTATGCACTAGCCAAACAAAACGTTAGTAGAAATTCACAGACAATACATAAGAAAGACGTCAATAGCACGATTCATGGTCCTACTAATAAGTAGCATCGATTACATATAAGTTGAACGAGTGTCCAAACCAAAGAGACATACAAGTCCATTAAAGTTTAATTACAACATGAGCTAATTGATAATTCAGAACTACACATAGCATCACTACTTTCGACTCGACATAGGGACCGGAGCCTGGATGAAGCCACCGTCTATCGTGATGGTCAAGAAATCGCGGGCGTCGTCAGCCTGTATTTAGCGTTGTTTCTATCTCACTATTGGATGGTTCATATCTGAGGTAGAACTGCCCCGAGGTACGAAGGACATCTTGATGGATGATTTTCGCAAACTCCGATTGGATGCGAAAGAATTCATGTCTGATGTCCGCGTCCTAGATTGCTGACAAGCTTACTTCCCAATCTTTGAGATTATTTGGTAGCAGAAGGTGATTATGGTCATGTACGATCGCCCGCATGTGATGGAGGGCATAGTAGGCATCCTTCTGACCGCGAGGTGGCTGCTTGACGCAGGGGAATGTTGTATTGTGGGCAAACACGTGCTTGCCGTACCTATGGATTGGCCTGCTGAAGGTGCCTCCAGATCTGGCGTAGCCGAGGAGAACATCATCAAGAACTTTCTTGATATTTGTGTAGTCTTTCTTCGACTGACGGTCCGAGTCGAAATACGTAGGCATGGAATATTTCGGGCTTAAGAGGATGAGTGTGCAATGTGTGTCACTGCACAAAACACTGAATGTTAGAAAAAAAAAGAATGATCCAAATCTACGAAATCATATGTTACGGGGCGGTGAGGGGATGACTTACTCGGGAAAGTAAGGCACGAGGAAGTTATCCTTATCTGGGTTTGCCAGAATGACGCCTTCGAGGTATGAACTCGCGAGTTGCCGGTCCCCAGCGCTGCCCAAGATCTTGGCACGCATGTAGAAGGGGTCGATTATCACGATGTCTGGGGTCTTGTCACTAATGATCCGCATCTCCATACCCAGTGAAAATAGCCGAACGAAGGTGTACTCCAGCGGATGAAGGTTAAACGTAGCGAGGATGTCATCAAACTACAGGACGATCATACCCCCGATGGTGCTATCCACAAAGCCCTTGCCCTCTGGCAACTTGGCCACGAAAACCGGGTATGCCACATCATTCTCTCGGAGATGTCGCTTCTCCAAAGAAAGGACACTGTCATCTAGACTCTGCATAGCACCAGTTGTAGCATTGAGCAGATTAGTCGGTAGCATGGTCCTACCCGCCACATGCACCCTCCTCGAGATATCCTTAGGTGAAGGTGGCCCGTCCGAAGCATGGATCATACTTGGCGCCGGCTGGCTCGCACCCTTGTTACTCTTTCTTTTCCGTCCCTTCTTCTTCTGCTGTAATGGGATCGAGTTCTGCTCACAGACAGCCTTCTTGAGTGCGGTGGGGCTGATAATATTTCGCACCTCGGTTATCTGAGGCTCCGTGAAGGCGGCAGCTGGAGGCGTCTCCTGAGAACTGAACGCCAGACGACGCCTGTTGCAACTGGGTTTCTCCCCAGTACCAGCTAGATTGTCTTTTGCAGGGTTGGGTTCTTGAGAAGGAGGCCCCAAGAATTCGTCACCGTACCCATGTTTGTTGAAGTACTTATCGACGTTGGTAAATGTACCATCGTTGTCGTCGTCGGTGTCATCCGGATCCTGTGCCATATGCATGTCCGGATCTACTGCCGTATCAATGTCCGGCATGTCCGGTAGCATTGCGGGGGTCTTGCCATGACTTGGCCCCGGCACGACTGGCGGTGTTGTCTGTGGGGTGGTGTCCCCCGCCCCCAAACGAATCTAGCTCTTCGGCCAAAGCATGGGCCAGCTTATGCAGGTGCTGAGGATCATCACATCATCTTCGTCGGCCCCAATGCACTACTCGGGAAAACCTTATACACATAAATTTAGCAACAACGCGGGTTAAAAAAGGTCGCTAGTGCTAGATAGCAGTAGCGGTTCAGAATAAACCGCGCTGCAGATACGATTCTAGCAGTAGCGCGTGTGCCTGTAAAAGTGCTACTACTAATATTCCCATTGCTGGAACGATGGGCTATGCATAGCAGTAGCGGCCTTGCAGGAAGCGCGCTACCGCTAGGGCATGAGTAGCAGCGTGTTTCCCTATAACAGTGCTACTGCTAATGGAAATAAAATAAAATGAAAAACAAATAGAAAAGTAAATGAAAATGAAAGAAACAGAAAAAGGAGAAAGAAAAAAATAAAATGTAAAGCAAAATAAATGAAAAAGCGAAAAAAACAGAGAAAGGCTTAGCTGTAGTGTGTGTTAGTAAGAGGCGTTGTAGCTAATGCAGCTGCAGCGCGTTTCCAGGACCCCCGCTATAGAAACAGAAAAGGAAATAAAAAAGAGAGAAAATTACATATGTATAGCAGTAGCGCGTTTTGGAAAAAGCGCTATAGCTACCTTAGCTATAGCGCGTTGTCCGAAACGCGCTACCGCTAGTTTTGACTTAACCAAAAAACCGTCCCCCCCGGCCACCACATGCCCCCCAAAGCTCTCGACCCACACCCCGCCGCCGTCTCCCCGATTCGTCGTCGCCCCACTTCCCCGCCGTCTCCTGCCGACGTCGACTCCCCCGGAGCCACCAGAGCCATGCGCCGTCGACGCCACCGGAGCCGCCCCCAACGCCACGGAGCCGTGCGGCCTCATCAATGCCACCGAAGCCGCCGTCGATGCCACCGGATCCTCCCTCGCCACAACTGCCTCCCTCGCCATCACCGGAGATGCCCCTGCCTCCCTCGCCACCAGTGCCTCCCTTGCCACCACCGGAGCCATCCTCTGTAAGCCCCCACCCCTCCTCTCTCTCATGCATAGTTTAACTAGTTTAATTATGTTAATTATCTAGGTTAGGGAAAAATTTTAGTTAGGGATTTGATAGAGAAGTAGTTAGGGCTTTGACAGAGAAGTTTCAAAACGGGCCACGAGAATTTGCCTCCTCCAATACTAGAAGGGGATGACGACGAGACATCGCGGCGGCTTGGTGACTGTTGCAATGGGTGGGTGCTGTTGTGGCCAAAGAGTCTACTTCGTCTGGAGGCGGCCGGGAGCACACCCACGAGCACGCAGCCTCAGCAAGGTATGAACATCAACACCCCACCTACCCAATTAGCGTCGGGTGTCGGGTTGGGTGATAACGGACGGGGTAAGGAGGAGGCTCCATTAGTCGCTGATGACGTCACCATGGATGAGGATGAGGATGACGATGGCGGTGAACAGTATGTCTATACTGGCGCCTCCTCAGGGTTTGAGCGTCATGAGTCGGTGCCTGAATTGCCGTCTCAACGTATTATGGATGACCTTCCGGTAGTAAAGAAGTCTAGGAAAAGAGCGAGGAAAGGCAAAAAGCTGATTCTATGATCCAGCCGCCTCAGCAGCCTCGGCTTCAGGACCGTATAGATATCCCCGATGCGGATAAATGGCATATCCCCGGTCAACCAATCCTACCTGCAACAGCGCTACGGGCCACATTCGGCGATCTAAGGAGACTTCATGACGATGTGCTGCGGGTAGAGAAAGGCCTCATCGCCTCGAAACATCTAGGATACCCACTCTACGTGGTTAACGTTCCGCGGCAAATTTCGTTTGTCGACAGCTTCCCCGCGGATAAGTTCTTCCTCCGATTCGATTACATATTTGACATGCTTCACGTGAAGAAGCTGGATTTTACATTTATCCGCCTTTATGCCTTGCATATGAACTACATTATTAGGGTTGAGCAGATATCTAATATCTGTGTCGCTGACCCGTACTACATGCATAAGGGCTTCTTGGGAGTCTGCGCAAAGCACCGTGAATACGCGAGGCACTACTAGGAAAAGGGCTATAGATGATATGGCCACTAATGGCGCACCGGACATGTGCTGCGCCATTAGTACATACTAATGGTGCACCATGTGTAGGTGCGCCATTAGTGTCCAAATACTAATGGCGCACCACATCCACGGTGTGCCATTAGTAACAAATTTTTTTTGTTTTTTTTCAAAACAAGTAATGGCACACCAGTGGACAGTGCGCCATTACTAGTTAAACTAGTAATGGCGCACCACATCCACGGTGCGCCATTAGTAACAAATTTTTTTCATTTTTCTTGAAAACTAGTAATGGCGCACCAGTGGACAGTGCGCCATTACTAGTTAAACTAGTATTGGCGCACCACATCTACGGTGCGCCACTAGTAAAAAAAATTCAAATTTTTTTATTTTTTCAAAACTAGTAATGGCGCACGAGTGGACAGTGCGCCATTACTAGTTAAAACTAGTAATGGCGCACTATCAACTTTTAAACTAGTAATGGCGCACTGTCAACTGGTGCGCCATTACTAAGTTTTTTTCAAAAAAATTCAGACTTTGTTTTATTTTTTTCAAAACTAGTAATGGCGCACCGTGGGTGTGGTACACCATTACTAGTTTAACTAGTAATGGCGCACCACTCCCACGGTGCGCCATTACTAACTTGGCCCAAAACTTCCACCGAATGCACCCCCCCTGTGGACTGCCTTTTCATTTTTATAAAAAAATAAAAGAAATTGATGGAAATGTCAAAAAAATAAAAGAAACTAAGTTTCCCATGTGATATGTGGTCTAGTTGTTGGGAAAATTTACAAATATGAATTTCGACTTTATTTGCAATATCTCTCTAGAATTTGTAAAATGGGCATAACTTTTGCATACGAACTCGGATTAAAAAGTTTTCTATATGAAAAAGCATCTACTCGAAAAGTTACATCCAAATCGGAGTTCACATGCTTCTTCTATTGTGTTTTGGGTGTTGGAGTTTTACCAGTCTTATTCGAGGAAGGGTTCTCACCATTTTATTATGGGCCTTTCCTAATTTCCTTATTTTTGTTATTTCTATCAAGATTGTGTTACCCCTTGTCGCTAGCTTTCCAACAAAGTTGGTTTCGTTGAATTCGGAGTCCGTTTGCATAACTTGTGTCAGTTTTGGTGTCCTTAAAAAGGCTGCAGCAGTACTACTGCTCATGGGAGCGGTACTACCACTTGGAGGGGATGTAATTTTTTACTACCGCGGCTACTTCCGCTCCGGACCAAAAAACTCGTCTCAAGTCAAGCGGTGGTAGGCACGGATGTATTTTTTTAGTACCGCTTGCAAGTAGTAGTGCCGCTACCCTTTGAGGTAGTACCGCTACCCCTAGTGGTACTATCGTGAGGACAAGCGGTAGTACCGCTCTGTGCGGGCTGTGAGCATAACGGTTGGATTTTTCCCACCTATAAAAGGGGGTTCTTGGTGTTTTCCTTCTTTTTCTTCCTCTCATTTTCCTCCCTAGCATTAGTTGCTTTGGTGGGATTTGGGAGAGAAGGACTTGGGCCCTCTGTGTGCCCTTGCCATTCCATTTGGTGCATTGGTTTGAGTTCTCCACAGTGATACGTGGAAGTTTCAAGTTGAGAAGCTTATCACTCTTGGGTTCTTGGTACCCTTTAGCTTGTTCCTCTTGGGTGCCTCGGTGCCCTAGACGGTTGGTGGTGTTCGGAGCTCAATCATTGTGGTGTAAAGGTCCGGGCAACTGCCAAGATCTGCAATTAGGTTGTGGAGTTCACCCCGAGCAAATTGACCGGTTCCGGTGACCGCCCCCAAGGGTTGCCAAAGTGTACAGGTTCGGTGACCGCCCCAAGGGTTACCATTTGTACGGATTTGGTGACCGCCCTCAAGGGTCCCTTAGTGGAATCACATCTTGCATTGTGCTAGGGCGTGAGGAGATTATGGTGGCCCTAGTTGCTTCTTGGGAAGCATTATACCTCCACATTGCTCCAAACGGAGATTAGCATCCACAAGGGTGTGAACTTCGGGATACATCGTCGTCCCCACATGCCTCGGTTATCTCTTACCCGAGCCCTTTACTTATGCACTTTACTTTGTGATAGTAATATTGTTTCTTGTCATATATCTTGCTATCACATAGTAGTTTATGTTGATTAGCATAAGTTTTTGGTGCACATAGGCGAGCCTAGCACTACTAGGAAAAGGCTAATTAGTGGCGCACCTGTTTTGGCCATTAATGGCGCACTACAGGTGCACCACTATCATCATGCCACTAGTAACTAATACTAATGGCGCACCCCTGGTGCGCCATTAGTATACCAGACAATAGTGGCGCACCAGGGAGTGCGCCATTAGTATGTCAAATAGTGCGCCTTTACTATGCCTCCCAGGGGGGCATATTTACCTTGTGCTCTGGGTTACTAATGGCGCACTTCTAGGTAGTGCGCCACTAGTGTGTTTATTGCAGTGCACCACTAAAGTATAGTGTGGTGCGCCACTAGTATGAATATTAGGAATTATTTTTTTCCTTTTCTGATATTTGCACAGGTTACAAAATATATTACTGCATAGAATATAGACAGCATAACATATAAACAACAGATTCATCGAATACAATAGAAGATTAGTCTCCGAATACAATTCATCATATTAGTCTCCGAATTCAAAAGCGAATTCAAAAGATCGAACAAAGTTAGAACATTACAAGTCTCGGGACTGCGAGTAGCAAGTTTGTCTTCACATTACAAGTCGATATCGATCATCTAAACTACCATCACATAGAAGAGAGTCGCGGTCATCACGATGAGCATCATCGTGATGATACTGGTCTTCATCTGGTTCCTCCTCCGCTCCCTCCTCTCTCCCGCTAGATAGCGCGCGTATCTAGCTTCCGCCTCCGCCCTAGTGGTGTACCCTTTGTAACTTTTACCGCTGAAACGGTGAACCTGTCTCCGACACTCCTCCCAGTCATCGTAGACTCCGGGAACCTTACCCTTGTACACGACATATGATGGCATCTCTATGCACTAGCCAAACAAAATGTTAGTAGCAATTCACAGACAATACATAAGCAACATATAAGTATGCAACAAAAGGATCGGAAGATAAAAGCAAGACATTAATAGAATGATTCATGGTCCTACTAATAAATAGCATCGATTACATATAAGTTGAACGACTGTCCAAATCAAAGAGACATACAAGTTCATTAAAGTTTAATTACAACACGAGCTAATCGATATTTCAGAACTACACATAGCATCACTACTTTCGACTCGACTCAGGGACCGGAGCCTGGATGAAGCCACCGTCTATCGTGATGGTCATGAAATCGCGGGCGTCGTCCGCCTGCATTTGTAGCATTGCTTCTATCTCACTGTTGGACGGTTGATATCTGAGGTAGAACTGCCCCGAGGTACGAAGGACATCTTGATGGATGATTTCCGCAAACTCCGACTGGATGCGAAAGAATTCTTGTGTGATGTCCGCGTCCTAGATTGCTGAAAAGCTTGCTACCCAATCTTTGAGATTGTTTGGTAGCAGAAGGTGATTATGGTTCTGTACGATCGCCCGCATGTGATGGAGGGCGTAGTAGGCATCCTTCTGAACGCCAGGCGGCTGCTTGACACAGGGGAGCATCGTATTGTGGGCAAACACGTGCTTGTCGTACCTACGGATTGGCCTGCTGAAGGTGCCTGCAGATCTGGCGTAGCCGAGGAGAACATCATCAAGAACTTTCTTGATATTTGTGTAGTCTTTCTTCGACTGACGGTCCGAGTCGAAATACGTGGGCATGGAATATTTCGGGCTTAAGTGGATGAGTGTGCAATGTGTGTCACTGGACAAAACACTGAATGTTAGAAAAAAAGAACGATCGAAATCTAAGAAATCATATGTTACGGGGCGGTGAGGGGATGACTTACTCGGGGAAGTAAGGCACGAGGAAGTTATCCTTATCTGGGTATACCAGAATGACGCCTTCGAGGTATGAACTCGCGAGTTGCCGGTCCCCAGAGCTGCCCAAGATCTTGGCACGCATGTAGAAGGGGTCGACTACCAGGATGTCCGGGGTCTTGTCTCTAATGATCCGCATCTCCATACTTAGCGAAAATAGCTGAATGAAGGTGTAGTGCAGCGGATGAAGGTTAAACATAGCGAAGATGTCATCAAACTGCAGGACGATCATAGCCCCGATGGTGCTATCAACAAAGCCCTTGCCCTCTGGCAACTTGGCCACGAAACCGGGTATGCCACATCATTCTCTCGGAGACGTCGCTTCTCCAAAGAAAGGACACTGTCATGTAGACTCCACATAGCACCGGTTGCAGCATTGAGCAGATTAGTCGGTAGCATGGGCCTACCTGCCACATGCACCCTCCTCGAGATATCCTTAGGTGAAGGTGGCCCGTCCTGAGCACGGATCATACTCGGCGCCGGCTGGCTCGCACCCTTGTTACTCTTTCTTTTCCGTCCCTTCTTCTTCTACTATAATGGGGTCGAGTTCTGCTCACAGACAGCCTTCTTGAGTGTGTTGGGGCTGATAATATTTCGCACATCGGTTATCTGAGGCTCGGTGAAGGCGGCAGCTGGAGGAGTCTCCTGAGAACTGAACGCAAGACGACGCCTATTGCAACTGGGTTTCTCCGCGGTACCAGCTAGATTGTCTTTTGCAGGGTTGGGTTCTTGAGAAGGAGGCCCCAAGAATTCGTCACCATACCCATGTTCGTTGAAGTACTTATCGACGTTGGTAAATGTACCATCGTTGTCATCGTGGGCGTCGTCCGGATCCTGTGCCATATGCATGTCCGGATCTAGTGCCGTATCCATGTCCGGCATGTCCGGTAGCGTTGCGGGGGTCTTGCCATGGCTTGGCGCCGGCATGACTGGCGGTGTTGTCTGTGGGGTGGTGTCCCCCGCCCCCAAACGAATCTGGCTCTTCGGCCAAAGCATGGGCCAGCTTATGCAGGCACTCAGGGTCATCACATCATCTTCGTCGGCCCCAATGCACTACTAGGGAAAACTTTATACACAGAAATTTAGCAAGAACGCGGGTTAAAAAAGGTCGCTACTGCTAGATAGCTGTAGCGGTTCAGAATAAACCGCGCTGCAGATACGATTCTAGCAGTAGCGCGTGTGCCTGTAAAAGCGCTACTACTAATATTCCCATTGCTGAAACGATGGGCTACGCATAGCAGTAGCGGCCTTGTAGGAAGCGCGCTACCGCTAGGGCATGAGTAGCAGCGTGTTTCCCTATAACAGCGCTACTGCTAATGGAAATAAAATAAAATGAAAAACAAATAGAAAAGTAAATGAAAATGAAAGAAACAGTAAAAGGAGAAAGAAAAAAATAAAATGTAAAGAAAAATAAATGAAAAAGCGAAAAAACAGAGAAAGGCATAGCTGTAGCATGTGTTAGTAAGAGGCGTTGTAGCTAATGCAGCTGCAGCGCGTTTCCAGGACCCCCGCTATAGAAACAGAAAAGGAAATAAAAAAGAGAGAAAATTACATATGTATAGCAGTAGCGCGTTTTGGAAAAAGCGCTATAGCTACCTTAGCTATAGCGCGTTCTCCGAAATGCGCTACCGCTAGTTTTGACTTAACCAAAAAACCGTCCCCCCGGCCACCACTTGCCTCCCAAAGCTCTCCACCCACACCCCACCGCCGTCTCCCCGATTCGTCGTCGCCCCACTTCGCCGTCGTCTCCTACCGACGTCGACGCCCCCGGAGCCACCTGAGCCGTGCGCCGTCGACGCCACCGGAGCCGCCCCCAACGCCACAGAGCCGCGCAGCCTCATCAACGCCACCGAAGCCGCCGTCGACGCCACCGGATCCTCCCTCGCCACAAGTGCCTCCCTCGCCATCACCTGAGACACCCCTGCCTCCCTCGCCACCACTGCCTCCCTCGCCACCTCCGGAGCCATCCTCTGTAAGCCCCCACCCATCCTCTCTCTCATGCATAGGTTAGCTAGTTTAATTATGTTAATTATCTAGGTTAGGGAAAAAATTTAGTTAGGGCTTTGATAGAGAAGTAGTTAGGGCTTTGACAGAGAAGTGTCAAATCGGGCCACGAGAATTTGCCTCCTCCAATACTAGCGGGGGATGACGACGAGACACCGCGGCGGCTTGGTGATTGTTGCAATGGGTGGGTGCTGTTGTGGCCAAAGAGTCTACTTCGTATGGAGGCGGCCGGGAGCACACCCACGAGCACGCAGCCTCAGCAAGGTATGAACATCAACACCCCACCTACCCAATTAGCGTCGGGTGTCGGGTTGGGTGATAGCGGACGGGGTAAGGAGGAGGCTCCATTAGTCGCTGATGACGTCGCCATGGATGAGGATGACGATGGCGGTGAACAGTATGTCTATACTGGCGCCTCCTCAGGGTTTGAGCGTCATGAGTCGGTGCCTGAATTGCCGTCTCAACGTATTATGGATGACCTTCCGGTAGTAAAGAAGTCTAGGAAGAGAGCGAGGAAAGGCAAAAAGCTGATTCTATGATCCAGCCGCCTCAGCAGCCTCGGCTTCAGGACCGTATAGATATCCCCGATGCGGATAAATGGCATATCCCCGGTCAACCAATCCTACCTGCAACAGCGCTACGGGCCACATTCGGCGATCTAAGGAGACTTCATGACGATGTGCTGCGGGTAGGATAAGTTCTTCCTCCGATTCGATTACATATTCGACATGTTTCACATGAAGAAGCTGGATTTTATGTTTGTCCGCCTTTATGCCTTGCACATGAACTACATCATCAGGGTTGAGCAGATATCTAATATCTGTGTCGCTGACCCATACTACATGCACGAGGGCTTCTTGGGAGTCTACGCAAAGCACCATGAATACGCAAGGCACTACTAGGAAAAGGGTAGAGAAAGGCCTCATCACCTCGAAGGATCCAGGATACCCACTCTACGTGGTTAACGTTCCGCGGCAAATGTCGTACGTCGACAGGTTCCCCGCGGATAAGTTCTTCCTCCGATTCGATTACATATTCGACATGTTTCACATGAAGAAGCTGGATTTTACGTTTGTCCGCCTTTATGCCTTGCACATGAACTACATCATCAGGGTTGAGCAGATAACTAATATCTGTGTCGCTGACCCATACTACATGCACGAGGGCTTCTTGGGAGTCTGCGCAAAGCACGGTGAATACGCAAGGCACTACTAGGAAAAGGGCTATAGATGATATGGCCACTAATAGCGCACCAGACATGTGGTGCGCCATTAGTATATACTAATGGGGCACCATGTGTAGGTGCGCCATTAGTGTCCAAATAATAATGGCGCACCACACCCACGGTGCGCCATTAGTAACAAAAATTTTTTCATTCTTTTTCAAAACTAGCAATGGCGCACCAGTGGACAGTGCGCCATTACTAGTTTAACTAGTAATGGCGCACCACATCCACGGAGCGCCACTAGTAAATTTTTTTCAATTTTTTTTTCAAAACTAGAAATGGCACACCAGTGGACAGTGCGCCATTACTAGTTAAAACTAGTAATGGCGCACTGTCAACTGGTGCGCCATTACAAAGTTTTTTTCAAAAAAATTCAGAATTTGTTTTATTCTTTTTCAAAACTAGTAATGGCGCACCGTGGGAGTGGTGCGCCATTACTAGTTACACTCCCACGGTGCGCCATTACTAACTTGGCCCAAAACTTCCACCGAATGCACCCCCCCCACCGGTGGACTGCCTTTTAATTTTTTTTAAAATAACAGAAATTGATGGAAATGTCAAAAAAATAAAAGAAAATAAGTTTCCCATGTGATATGTGATCTAGTTGTTGGGAAAATTTACAAATATGAATTTCGACTTTATTTGCGATATCTCTTTGGAATTTGTAAAATGGGCATAGCATTTGCATACGAACTCGGATTGAAAAGTTTTCTATATGAAAAAGCATCTACTCGAAAAGTTACATCCAAAACAGAGTTCACACGCTTCTTCTATTGTGTTTTTGGTGTTGGAGGTTTTACCGGTCTTATTCGAGGAAGGTTTCTCACCATTTTATTATGGTCCTTTTCTAATTTCCTTATTTTTGTTATTTCTATCAAGATTGTGTTAGCCCTTGTCGCTAGCTTTCCAACAAAGTTGGTTTCGTTGAATTCGGAGTCCGTTTGCAGAACTTGTGTCAGTTTTGGTGTCCTTAAAAAGGTTGCAGCGGTACTACTACTCATGGGAGCGGTACTACTGCTTGGAGGGGATGTAATTTTTTACTACCGTGGCTACTTCCGTGGCTACTTCCGCTCCGGACCAAAAAACTCGTCTCAAGTCAAGCGGTGGTAGGCACGGATGTATTTTTTTAGTACCGCTTGCAAGCAGTAGTGCCACTACCCTTTGAGGTAGTACCGCTACCCCTAGTGGTACTACCGTGAGGACAAGCGGTAGTACCGCTCTGTGCGGGCTGTGAGCATAACGGTTGGATTTTTCCCACCTATAAAAGGGGGTTCTTGGTGTTTTCCTTCTTTTTCTTCCTCTCATTTTCCTCCCTAGCATTAGTTGCTTTGGTGGGATTCGGGAGAGAAGGACTTGGGCCCTCTGTGTGCCCTTGCCATTGCATTTGGTGCATTGGTTTGAGTTCTCCACGGTGATACGTGGAAGTTTCAAGTTGAGAAGCTTATCACTCTTGGGTTCTTGGTACTCTTGAGCTTGTTCCTCTTGGGTGCCTTGGTGCCCTAGACGGTTGGTGGTGTTCGGAGCTCAATCATTGTGGTGTAAAGCTCCGGGAAACTGCCAGGGTGTCCAATTAGGTTGTGGAGATCACCCCGAGCAAATTGACGGGTCCCGGTGACCGCCCCCAAGGGTTGCCAAAGTGTACAGGTTCGGTGACCGCCCCAAGGGTTACCATTTGTACGGATTTGGTGACCGCCCTCAAGGGTCCCTTAGTGGAATCACATCTTGCATTGTGCTAGGGCGTGAGGAGATTACGGTGGCCCTAGTGGCTTCT